>NW_021939471.1:8771744-8934498 GCF_001715985.3 Manacus vitellinus | reverse complement strand
CGAGGGTCCCCGCGTCCCGCCGGGGTGCCGCGGACACGTGGAATGCTGGACGCCGGCAGGGGTGGTGGCTGCGGCTCACCCGTGCCTCGGTCCCGTTCCAAGGGACCATTATTCCTATTCTGCTCCATTATCCCTAGCCCTAGGTGCACTCCAGGAGAGGACGGGGCTCCGCAGCGGTTTATCCAATCGCTTTGCCACCCGCTCGCCGTTACCAAGGATGGCACCAGGGACGTGGGCAATATCCAGGCAGACTTGACCCCCTTTCCCCTTAATTGCTGTGTTTACTCTTTTCCCATTAGGTTAGATTAGTTGCATCTTCACTGCAATCTTTTAAAAATACTTGTGAACTGCTGGCATCCTCTTAACCCGATTTATACATCAGGACAGTGAATACATGCATGGAACAAGCCCTAGGTCATGTGTTTGGGGCATTTAAATGCAAGGTAAACACACGTTAGCACCCTTGAGAAAGAATCAATAAATCTTTTTTCTGTCTTTATTGCAATGTGAGTTCTGAGCTACCAGAACTTACCCAAATTCTTTTCAATATTGCTCTACAAGTTGCATGTTGCAATTGAATACCATTGCTATGATACAAATGGTGTGACAACAAATTACATATTGTTCTCTGTTCTTCAGCATGGTTGAGCTTGGGTTTGGCTTTTTTTTCCCCTTTCCTTTCTCCTTCGCTGTTTCTGACTGAAGCCTACTTCACCTAAAAAGCCCCACTTCCCCCTTGAGGAGCTCCATCCGTGTGCTGACAAGTTCAACAAACCTGAAAAGCAAGCCTATGATGTGCACAGGCCCTTCTCAAGGATGCCTGGACATTGGCCTACCTAAAGCCTCGAAGGTTAAAGCTCTTGTCAGAGCTGAGAGCTTTTTATGAGAGATCAGATTGGTGAAAGAGAACAGGACAGATGTGTTTCTACTGATGAGGTTGTTGAGAATTAAGCTCTTACATTCTGAATTAATAAATTTATTTTTAAATGCATTATTTACAGGTACTGTAAATACTAGTAATATGGCCTGAAGGAGAGCTGGATGGGTCAATCAGAACTGGCTACAAGAGGCTGTGCAGCAGCCAGTAGATTTGTGCAGCAGACTTTTATCCCTTGGACAATTTATCCTCCCCAGAAATATTGGGAAGCAGTATTTCCAAGTACTTGGAAGCAGTGTGCCATAAAGATATTTCCAAGGCATAAAATATTCTGGATGCATTCTTACTCCTGTTACTGTTTTGAAGAGGCCAAAAATGACAGGTATTGATTCGTATTTATTTTCATAATGCATGTTACGGAGTCAAGTCACGACTTTGAACGCAGAAGATACCTGTGACAATTATAGTGCTTCCCACATTATTGTCACACTGCAAAGATGACACTGCTCCACGCAGCTGCTGTGAGAATATAAAGCACAGCATTTATGTGTAGTGCTCATCAGCAGTTGTATCGCTCTACATGCAGCAGATGTGAGAGCTCAACATGTAAAGTCATGTACTCAGACCTAGTCAAACACCGTGTACTTAGTACGTTCATTTGTTTAAACTGTAACAAATGTGTTACAACAGGATTTTACTCCTACACCTTATGGAAATAATGGAAAGAGCTAAAGCAGGATTATGAACTTGAAAATAGTTTTGAAACTTCAATTACAAAAAAATTCCTCAAAACAAAACCCCAGCCTCAAATAACTTGGATCCAGATTCCCCAGACTCTCCTTTTAGTTCACACCTCTCAAGCTCTGGGTTTTTTTTCAGCCATCACTTTCCTTTCTGCCTGCAGACTTTGCCAAATGCTGTCCAGGCCAACTCTGAGCAATGCATTTCATACCGTTTCATGTGGAACCTTTTGGGCTGGGCTTCTTCAAATCCATGACACACGTACTCCGGCTTGGAGGCTCCCAGCACCCATCCAGAGTCCAACCAAAATGTGCTGCTTTCTAGTCAGTGTTGGGGGATTAAATCTAGGTATGGCAAACATCCCCCCTTACCAACACCTTGCAAGGTGTTGGCTCTTTCTTAAAATATGGTGTGTGGTAGGTGCTGTAGATACAAACAATCAATCCAAAGGCTGGAAGTATATCAAGTGCCCTCAAGGGCAGATTGATCCAACACACAGAGCTGAGGAAACAAATCTGCAACCTGCTGAAAGCAGAGGTGTAAACAAGTCTGGGAACTGGTCAACTGAAAACTGGTCAACTGGTAACCTCAAATGAAAAGCAGAGTAACAAGAGTCAAAGGGGTTTAACCAAATCGATAGGACCAAATCCCTGTACTAACTGTACAGTTAGTAAAAAATCCAAGATTTAGGGAGTTTCCTTATACTAATGACTGAAAATGTCTAAGTAGTACTGCTCACTGATCATAACAATATATATGAAAAATGCTCTGTTAAAAAAATAGTAATAATAGTAAACCTTATAGAAAATTACTGTGCTTCAAGCAGCTTCAAATATGTTATTGTCTTATTCCAAAATTAAATAAAATGTAAAGCAGTACATGTAGAGGAGCAATCTACTGACTGAAATTGTTTTTTTAACTACGGTTGTTACAAGCAATATTGAAGGTTGAAAGACTAAAGATTCTGGGAGCCTAATCTAAACACTAGATTATGCCCCAGGATATTTCACTGTATTTCTCATCTCTCCCCTGCAGAGTGAGTTTGTTTTGCTTGTTTCTGTGGGTGTTCAACATCAAGTGGAGAAAAAGACATTTAAAAAAATAGGACAAATATAATAGAATTTGCTTTACACAGAACCTGTAAGAGCCTAGTTAATATTCTGGAATATCTGAGGGGATTTGAGAAGGCAAACAGATTGAAATAAGGTATTAAGGTTAAAAAAAATAAAAAACAACAGATGGGACTTTGGGCATAAATCAAACTCCATGCAATAAGCAAAATGCACTCCTGACACATTTTATGAAGTACAATCTTTAAGAAAAGTTGTCATAGAAATAACATCCAGAGGCTCCAGTGCCTCACTGGCATTAAGGTAACACATTTTTGACGAAGAAATCCAGTTCCTCAATGCAACACTTACCTGCAGCTTCAGGGCCGTTCCCACTGCACATTCCTGGCACACGTAATTACCTGGGAGAAGTACAAGGTTAATTTCTTTAGAAGCCGGTGTTAAGTTCACCTACAAGTGACATGTTTTTCCACACATACAGATCAGTTTTCCGAGCACGTGTTAAATGTCAGCAGCAACACTAAGCAAAAACCTTGTGGTGAGTGTCCAGCTGCTGAAGGAGAGGGGCAGCTGGAATCCTGCTTGGTTCAGCAATGGGAACTCTTGCCAGCTGAGAGTGACTGGAACTCTTCCTGGACTGAGACGAGGGAAGAGAATGAGCAGCAGAAAAGGCCTGTTGTCCACCTCATTTTGGAATCTTTTTTCGGTAACGGTGAGAGAAGTGGCCTAGTTCATTTAAACAAGAGACAGTATAATCTCCCCTAGGTATCCTACAAGATGCTGAATGATAATTTGCACATGATTGCTCCTATTCCAACAATAAAACTTTGCTTCCTAAAAGGAACAGTCTCAGTTCATGGCTTGTGTAGGTAGATGGGAACTTCTGCTTGCCTGTGCCTTAAAAGCACATCTCACAATCACAGGGTGAAGTTCAAACACATGATTTAGTTGAATTCTGGCTTTCCAGAGGCAAACAATAAATAAAGTTAGCTGGCTTAATGGTGATTTTAAGCTAGCTGTTTCTGAGGCCTGATTCAAAATTGTTAACAGTCCTGTAAGAAAATTCTTGGCACGGCAACAGAAATACAGGTTCCCAATAAATTCTTTCCACCTCAGCAGAGATCCATCAAGGCCTCCCTCCTGCAGGAGATTCTCTGGTCACCCATACACACCTTAGCTGCACCAGTACAAGTGATGTGTGCAGCAGCAATGCCTATCTCATGGGCTAGAGTCAGACCTACACCTTCCTACAATGATTTGTGTCAGATCTCATTTTTTAACTAACCCAGAGACCTGGAGGTGCTAGAAGTTACTCCTTACAACAGGGCTCAATTATTACCTTTCCTATAAGAGGGAAGGGGAAGAGGGAGGGGGAGAAAGAGGAAGAAAGGGAGAGAGATTGAGAAAACAGGTATAATTTCAGTATTACAGCAGACTGGCAAAACAGCAGTCACCGCAAAGCACACAGACCAACCGTCAGGAAGGGAACCAGGAACAGAGCACGAGCTCAACCTCGCTTCCCTTGCACCATAAAAGTACATTATGAAAACTGTATTTCTGGTCATTCTGATTAAGAAATCTGATATCTTGTGGCATGAACTTCTCCCAAACAAAGGTTGTAGCAAGCGAAAGAGGAAAGCACAAAAGGCTGTACCATTCCTAGGAACTGCTTGCAGGCCTGTTACAAGCAGTGGCACCAGTAAAACGAGCTGTACAACCTCTGTACTCTCTTTATCACAATGCCCTACGCTATCCTTTCCTGTTAGCACTTGGCAGGAACAACAAAGAAATTGGGCCAAAGAAAAATGCTGAGTTCTACTGTGTTATGGAAACCTGAAACAAGTATCTCTACCCCCCTCCATGCTTTCTCCTTCCTCAAATCTACCTCATGCACTTGAGACTCTGCCCACTGCCTTTGGCCCATTATCTGCCCAAACCATGCCTGCTCTCTGCTGACTCTATGTCCTCATTCTCAAAAGGTGCTTGGACTGTGATAGAGAGTGCTGGGAAGCTCCTGTCCTTCCTACTGGGAATTGAAATGCACCTGGATCAGGTGTTTCCAACCTTTCTCAATATTTGCATCCTTAACATTTTTCCATTGCCCATGCGAGAAATGCCATTTGCTCAGACACTGCATAGTAAATACAGACTTGCTTTCCTTAATCACCTCCCACAGACCAGCTGTCCTCAGCCAGCCTTATTTGTTGTCTTTTACAAAGAGGCATGAGTGATCCCCAAAGCATGACTTCGGCTCAGATCACATTTGTGGATTTCTCACAGACTTCCCCTGTGGTACTGAGAGCTGAAAGAAGATCCCCTGACATAAAAGCAGAATACCAAAGTGTGCCATTTAAATTCCAGGAATCAAAACGTTTCAACTGCTCATTGGATGGAGAATGACAACCTTTCAGGCTAACATGAAAAGCTGAATTTATACAGACACTAACATTTTGCTATAGGTTAGTTTTCCTGCCTGTGGAAAATTAACCTTCTTATCCAAGAGAATGTGCTTTGGGTCATGGCAGCGAGCAGATGTCTATAATCTCCTGCACGTGGAGAATTTCCATAACATCAGAATTAGCAAGAAGCAAATGGGGGAAAAAAACCCTGAATGGAAACAAATGGAAGACTGACGTGGCTGTGTTCCACAAAGTACGTTCTGCAGCTGCATCACTGCTCTGGAACAAAGGGCAATATAATTATTGTTGTTTTACTTTCATTTCCCATTAGCAAAGCAAAAGCCAAATAAAAGTGGTTGTTATTTCTGCAGGAGAGAGCTGGCAGAGGTGAGCGTATGAGGTCACACAGGGAACACTATGAGGAGACTACTTCTTAGCCCTGAGTAGCTCATGCACCCAGTGAAAAATATCAGCAAAATTCACCAGTTTGTTACTGCAGGGCTGAGTCAAGGCTTTTCAGATGCCCCGAGGACAAGGCTCAGCCACACCTGCTGGGGTAGGGCAGGACTTGGCTGCTCTTACTGTCAGCAAAGAACGATAATTGCTTTTGGGGACATGTCTGCTCCTTTTGTTAGGCTGGCCCCCACTCTCAGTGTGCCTCCTGCTTGCAGGGGAAGCAGGGTTTGCCATAGCCCCTTCCTGTAGCCAGGGGTTTCTAGGTTCACTGTGTTGCTGATGCCTGAAACAAATATCATCCACCATACTTGTGGGGCTGAGGTGATTTGCCATACAGGCAGATACTTAAACACACACTACTTGCCTCAGTTTGTTTCTTCCTCCTTATTTATGACAGCAAGAAATGAAGCTCCTTACTCTGTCTCCCTTCTTTCCTTGCATTTTGGAGTTAGTTCCTTGGCCACAGAAGTGTAAGACTTGTATCACTTTCCTTTTTTGCCTGCAAAAATCACCACTGTGGATAGAGAAAAATAAATTAATAAGAATTAAGTGAGGAGGAGAGACAAAGCCAACAAAGCAACTAAGCTGCAGGATGGATCCCACCAATCTGTGTATAGTGGAAAGTGCCAGTTGGTGGAAATTTGCAGCATCCTTCTACTATCTTAATCCATCTCTTTTAGTTCTGCTGGATAGGAAGGCAGCTCTGGGCTGCAAAAGCTCCTGCTTGTAAGAATGCCAGGACATTGTCTCTTCATGGGGAGGAGAAAGTGCAATAGCTCACGTGGGAAGGATAAGGGGTTTCTCTTTTAATTCCTGTCCCACCTGCAGAGGTTGATCCTTGCTGTTCCTCCCACATGCCTGGCTGCCATCAATCCTGTGCTCTCCCCAAGTGCCACTCAACCAAAACTGAAGGAGAAAACTATTCAGTTTAATGCCTCTTTCTCCTGTTTTTTCTGAGTTTTTTTTTTTTTTTTTTTTTTTTTTTTGCATTTAAACACTTAGCAGGCAGATGAAGTGTGACAGGAGGTCATGCAAGGCCTGCTGCTTTGAAACACCTATAAAAATGTATCCAGTTCCAATACAAACACCTGAGCTCACTGATCAGTGAGAAAGGGCAGAGAAGTGAGCAGAGGCACTGCATTACTGCAACCCTCTCATTCCTGGGAGTGTATCTTATTACTCGTGGCCAATAATAAAGTGAAAAACGCACAAAAGACAGTGCTTTTTGTCATTAATATGATCTTTAATAAATGGAATAATGCACCATTTTACAGCAAGCCTTTTCTTTGAGGCCTAAAGAATAGCCTTTTAAATGTTCTTATCCAATGTCTCTGTATCAATACAATCTCTTTATTTAGGTTTATATATAACAAAACAATTCTTACAAGTATTCATAGAAAACTCTGTAGTGGCTTTAACAATGTCAGCTTTCATAGTGGCATCCACAGATGATTAAAAAACAAAAATTAGCTTTTTATTTCATACTCACACTGTTCCATGAAACACAACTTATACAGCATAGCAAGGGTATTGGGCAGCTTATACAAAAGAAATAACTGAAAGCAATTATTTATAAATTCATACATGATATTTCCTCAGTGTTTGAGAGGAAAACCAAAAATACCCGTTAACAAAAGGGTTCTGATGAGACTCCATAGTCAAGGATTTCTCCCCCTCTTCCCCCAGAAAAGCTCGCTCAGAAAGTAATGCTCTCTTTACAGTCTTTCATAAGGAAAATGGCAGTTTCACATCTCCATATTTCAGCTTCTACAGAAGACCAAACCCTAGAAATCGGTCCTTGCCATGTTCATTTTCCTCTTATACTGCATTTAGGGGGGAAAATAATCAACAGCAATGGTAAAATATGATTCCAGCTTATATAGATGTGAATAGAGCACGCTTTCCTCTAGAGACAAAAAGCAGACAAGAAACACTACATACAAACCGTTTTAAATACATTTCAACAGCGTGAAAGAGAGAGTAGAGTCACCAATCAGGAAATTCAAAAGTGACAAATGAGTCAGCTATAACTTGGACTTGCCTGTTTGTTCTTGTGACTTCTTACAAACTACAGAATCACGAACTATTTTCTTTTCTTTCTGAATAAACAAGACTGAAGTGTGATACTTCATGATACAGTTCTGAAGCACAAAAAAAAAAAAACAGAATCAAGTGCTCTAGAAATAAACCTCACACATTTTTGCTGTCTTAAAAAACAAGCGAGTGGGCTATAAAAATTGACTTTAGGGAGACCTTGCAACTAGGAAGTTATAAAGGCTAATTATTTCTGCTTTAAAATAGTTACCAGGCGAGATGCTGTGCCCTGGGTGGGTGCACGCTCCTGTGATACATCTGCAGAAGTCTGCGAAGACTGGGAATAAATCCTTCCTTCATGTGGCAGTTACTGCACTGTTGAGCATGGTGTGTGCATTGAAGGTAACCAACTGAATGACTTGCAAATTTAAACAGTTGCTGATCGATAGGCTTTTAAAAATATCTGATAATTACATTATTAATTAACATAACTCCAACTAGTTCCTGATTATTATGCACATGTGTATATTAAACCACAGTGAAATAAATAGAGATGGCCATAAAAAGTAATTTGTGTTAGCAATGCACCACTAAAAGAGACCTGTGTGGAGCCCAGATACACATTAAAGGAATTGGCGTAAATGAGAACTTATCTTGAAACCTTCCATTCCCACTGCCCCGATGCAGTTCCACTCCTGGACCATAACCACAGCTGCACTGTGCCGACCCCGCCCCACAGCCTGGACACCCCACCAGCAAACACCCAGCAAGGCATCCGGAGCCAGGGCTCCACATTCCACATCAGCTTTCCCAGGGCTAATCCTCCCAAGGAGTGTTTAACACCACAGCCAGCAGGACACACCCCTCCTTTGCCCATATCAACAGCAGACTCCTCTTTGATTCCAAGGGCACCTGGCTCAACCGTGAGCCAGTCAGGTGCCGATTCCCTCGGATACAACTGTGCCAATAATGATACTCATCTGGATTTGCAGGAGCACCTACATCTGTTATCTGCAGAAATGAAAGTTCTCCTACCAATTTTACTCAGTGCAGAAGAAACCTCAAAATGAGAAATCTGATTTGTCACTATTTCACATCAAAACTGAACCCACTTGGGAGGTGGGTGAGATCAAAAAGGGATGTATTTCTACAGCTACAGCTTTATATGACAATATAGAAGCTTAAAATGTAATTGGATTTAATGGACTAAAACACTATGTTTAAATAGCAACCACACACATAACTATAGCTACTACATAAAAAAGCCTTGTAAAAATTATGTGTTAAGTGTTCTGGGTTATTTTTTGATCTTTAAGAGAGGTACCTTAAATTACTCAGCTTCACATAAAACTTGTCATGTGCATTCCCAGGTTTCTCTCCCTCTCATAAATCCATTCCACCTAAACAATTAGTGACAAGTCTGTCATGGGAGATCTTGAACTACTGGACTGTATGTCACAGTCTGATCCCAACTTTACTGTGATGCACTAAAGACAATTTTAAAATGGTATATGAAAAAAAAAATATATTTGCTACCAGTGCTACCATCTGATGCTGTAACTCATGCACAACATACATATATGCATCTAAATACATAAGGAGTTTACATAAAAATATATATATCTGGCTTCACTGCAATATGTATAGTTTTCATTGGTGAAAGGCTTAAAGTTAACAAAAAATAATGAGCACATTTTAAAAAGGAGGTTAACATATTTACCTGTTAAAATGGGTACTGGCAGACCAGACAGAAAAGTTCAAATAATCCAAATTCATGCAAAATACCAAACTGCCCAGCCTATAATCAGACTTTCATAGACGAATCAATCCAATTTCAATTTACTTTGATGAGCTGCTACAAATTTTCCAGTTAGGCATCAGGTCATGTATATGCTACTGTGCTTGGCAATTACTATTGAAACCAGCCTGTTTCAGCAATGCAAACTGCCATCATTTTTATACAAGTAAAAATTACAGCATAATTAATGTCTCCTGCACTGATTAAATATGTGAACTTTAAAATTCTCTCTAATTAGGCTGGAAACATCCATAGTAACATTTTAATAGCAGAATGACTATGAACTTCTGAATATTTTTCATGAAAGAAAATGATAATCTGCACATAGATGTAGTAATGTTAAGTAGAGGTTTTTTAATGTTTAAAAAAGGAATATCATTACAGAAAAATGCACTGAACCTACAGCATATATAATGTATACATATATATTTTTTTAAAGTAAGAATTCATTGTTACTGAATTTGGGCCAATAATCTATTCCATACAACTAAAGAACTTCCTTATTCTCCTGAGGCAGATAGGATTACAGATTTCTTCTAGAGAAAGTTTACAGGTGGGAGGATACGTACTTTCTAAACATATTTACGAGGTGAGGTTTTTTTGTTGCTTGTTTCCTGAAACTTGCCAGCATCTATCTTGCATTGTTTTGTGCCCAGTGCACTGAAAAAATCAAAATGTGTTGCCTTTGAAAATTGGGTAGTTTTCTATAGGAAAACAGGACACAAATGGGCAGCACTAAAAAAGCAAAACACAAATGGAAATGTTGTTTGTTTCTGAGAATATTCTAATTATGACACTATCAGATGGTTTTAAGTTAGGAATCCCTTTGTTTTAGCTGTGCAGTTTAAGTGCATCTTGGAGCTTCATGAAAGGCCTTGTTAATACCAACTGTTTAGCACATGAAGCTATTAAGTATTATAAGCAAATTTAGGGAAAGTGTTGCAAATAACATGACTGGTAAATATCAATTTAGTAGGAAATAGATCTGTCTATGAGGCATGTCTGGTCAAATGATTAGAGTTCACACTCTAAAAACCATGTTATGTTGGTGACTATCTTTACTATAGGAAACAGAACAAGAGGCAATGCATTAACCTAAGCAACTCTTCTGGCTTCGTTTTCTGTAACCAGTAAGATTTTGGATTTTGTCTTATATATACAAACATCACAAATGTTTGCTCTATCATTTTACTTAAATTATGTGTTTTAAATTACCATAACAAATATTCTACTGTTGCCTATTTGACACAATTCATAGGTATTTACACTATCATTCTATTTTTGTTTGCTATATTTATCTTGTCTGCAATATGCATGAGAAACTAATAGAAAATTATCAACTTTTATCATTATCCTTTTTTTGTCTTAAAACACAAACAAATAAAAACAAAATCAAAAACTACAAGGAAATAAATCACATTTGTCTCCCTTGTTTATAGTACATTTATCAACCGTCCCTGTGTTTGGTCTGTAGAATTCTCTCTCTTACATGTATTTTATTTGCTTAAGGATGATTCCCTGTAGTATGAGACACAATCCATTATCATTTAATTTACAGAGAAAGTACTCTATGGAGATTGGATTATGTGCTGTGAGCAAAAAAAAAAAAAGGGCATTAAAACCAAACTGCTAATCTGGTCTCATCTAGCTGTGCAGAATTACAATATTTTGGTACCTGCTTAAGAGTTTGTTTTGACTGACATTTAAAAATAAATAGTTTTTCCTCTATTTAATCGATAGGGTATTCTGTGATAAAGTACATTTTTCTATCACATTGCAAATTATATTTATCCGTGGTAGATTGCAAAGCCGATACTTGCTAATAATTCATCCCAGAGGCATACAAATAGTAGGAATAGATAAAAGGGGGAAAAAAAAGCATTGTTTGCTTTAAGAATGTTCAAGGAAAACTGCAGAACACTTTCATCTGGTATTAAAATGATTTTGATTGCATTGATCACAAAAAAGTTGGATTTCTTACAAAGGCTTGGCCTGCAAAGAAAGGCTAGAGAAGACGGGTGCAAATCTGTCTTAGCAAAAAGAAGCAGCAGTCAGAGAAGTAACTTTTCTCTCCCCAGAGTGTTTTGAGTTAGACAAGAGAGTCCTAAATACTCTTTTCAGCCCATATTCTGAAATGCTGATGGATGATACATGCAAAGCAAAGCAAAAGTCGCTGGGAAAGGAGTGAAGAATCTTCAATACACGGTACAGCGCTCACCACTAAACACAGAACACTTCAAATGGAGACTCAAAGGAGGCCAGAAGAGAAGAAAACCACAGTGAGTATTATGAAGAGAATGCTAGAAATTCTGATTCAGGTCTTGAAACCCAGCTGAGCAACTGGCAGGTTTTCAACATCTGGGATGTGAGACTGCAGCAGATGGGAAGCTGGAGAGTGAATTAGAAGTCAAACCAGAGGAAGGCTGTATTTTTGAAGAGGGGAGATATAGCTGTGTATTTATACAGGGGGATAACATAATTACGCCTCAGAGATGAGAGGTACTATTTGAACTGGAGCTTAAAGAACATCAGGAGCCTGAAACGTGCCTCTTGGCTTGTATTTCTACAACTACACTTAATCAAAGTCTGGATTTATAGAGCTATCTCTTGGAGATATCTAGGAGAATCTAAGAAATGTTAAGAAGCGTTACAAGAGAAAATCATAGCAATCAAGCACAAACAAGGGATTTTGGGGAACAGCAAGAATCAGATGCAGCAAGGCATGTATTAGGCTACTTGTATCATCAGATATAGAAGAACAAGGTTGGCAAAGTTTACCTCAGGGGGAAAAAGTAATAAAACAGCAAGGAAACAAATGAGCTTAAAAGCAGAGAGCATCTGTTTCAGTCATCTGAAAGGAGACAGGGTAAGGGAGGCAATTGTTTGCTGCCAGCATCCTGCCACAGGAATCTGGCAGGCTGACTGAATTGATTTTCTTTCTTTGAACATCACCAGTTTTCAGATAAAGTGATAAAACTTTACTTGGTACCAAAGACTCATGTCTTTTTCATCTAAATAGTTTTTACTGAAGTGTTTTCAATCAGAAAGAATATTTCTCAGGTGGAAGGAGGTCCAGACTAATAAGGAAATTAATTTTCTTTCAGTAGACAGTAAAACCAATCATTCCAAAAAAGAGGTAAGGTTTACTTGAGATGGTGAAAAAAGCAATTTATCTCAATAGATAATACATTCACTGACAGCTAAAATCAATGTGCATACAAACTGAAAGAAGGGACTACGCAGAGGGAAAAAAAATCCCCAACCCTCCCCTGCAAACACCCATGAATTTTAAAAGCATGCAATAAATTTTAACACGATGAATGAGGGGCTCTCTAAAAACTCTGAAGGGAGGACGAGTTTCAACTCAACTTGGCAACAAGAGTCAATTAGGATGCACCTACCTGCATAGGCAGTTAGGTTGATTTTACCTCAGACTGTAGGTAGGTTAATCAGGCAAGATTTCTGACTCATCACACAACTGCTTTGTGCCAAGTAAGATTCATGATTTTTTTCTCTGTGTAAACAAAGTACGTTCACAACCTATCTTCACTCGAGCTTTTAAGTACGACAGTTATTAATATTTCTGAATAAAATGTATTTTCCAATGTACATCATTAGTGATCTAAATAAGGGTTTACATAAATACAGGGGGTAAAACTGCACACAAAATAAAATGGAAAAAATGGCTGACATTGTTTCCTTACATTTGTTCACCATTTTGTTATTCAGAACTTCACAGGCTGACATCTACTACTATATAAAGGAAACACATTTTGATTTGGAAGGATCAAAGAAAAGGTACAGAGCTCAGATTTTTTTTTTTTGTTCCTTTTTAAAAGCCCTTTCAAGTTGGGGAAAATTCATGCATTGTGACCTCTCAGCACAATGTGATATAGGCAGCTGCTTCAAGCTGGCTACAATGTGCAAAGTTCACTGTCATGACCGGCTGACTGCTCAACTGTCAGGGAAAAATTAACAGATACAAAAATGGGAACATGTGGCAGTTTTAGAAACACACTTTTCAATAAAGCAAACCATGAACTATAGACTATTGCACATTTCAACATGACACAAGAAAAATAAGGGGTTCAAAAGAGAATACACTTTGTAACATAGAAATATACAGACTAGCTTGTGCACAGAAATCAAAACATGGTTACAAGACACCACTGCAGTCAAACCTGTCTTATAGTCTGCTTATGATCTTAGTGACCTTAAGAAACTGGTCCAAACTGATTATCAGCAATACTTTTTTTTGTTACTTTTTTTTTAAAAAAATATTTTGAGACCACATTTTTGATACACATATATATATTCCGTGGTCAAAACAGACAGACTTAACTTTAGCGATACTAAATAAAAGTGCAAAAACGTTCAAAAAATAAAACAAAATAAAAAAATATGGAAGCATAAGCTAAAAATTTTCTGCATAGCTGAAATCTATTTAAAGCGAGTCCTTGGTAGGGGGTGCTGACAGGAGGAGAAAGCAGTTTTTTTAGAATGTCTTCTGCATGTTTGTTTCAAATAATGCAAAAAAAAGGTCATTTGTCGGCTTTTAAAGTATCTCACAGGCAGTTCACTCCTGCGTCCTTAGATACCATTGTGGTGGCAGTGCCTCCCTCTGCAAGGTAAACGGCAGTGCTGGATTTGGGGGGGGCTGCCTGGTCGCTGCCGTTGTTGTTGACCTCGCAGTGCAGAGGCTCGGTGGAGATGACCCACGTCGAAGGACGCCACCGCTTCAGGGAGTAGGGAGTTTTCACGCGTTTCTTGATCTTTTCTCCTGAGCCCGATCTGCCATCCTGTGAGGAGTCACCTACTGAAGGAAAAGATAAAAAAAAACAAAAACAAAAAAAACCAGAGTAGAAAACAGTTTTATGAGGAAGGTGAGATTAGATTGGAGTCCAAGGTTGTCACTTATGTGAAACAGGACAAAATCTTATCACATAGAAGCAACTGTGTGGCAGAGGCATGACAGGTATATCAACTGCAACAGCTGCCATTAAAACAGGGGTCAGGTTCTGTTCTCTGTCAGAAATTACTTCAGTGAAGTAATTTGTGTTACCTGGAACGCACATTGGCATCAAACAGGAGAATCAGCATTTGACATTTGAGGGGCTTTTGCAATCATAGTATCTTATATTACCTGTAATGGGAGGTACAAAAGAATGTTGCTACCAAAGGACAGCAAAGGCTAGAATTCTAATAGTGTAATTAAACTTTAGATCCCCTAATCCTACTTCACCTGGCAAAACATTTCACCTGAATACAAAATGGTCCATTCTCTGCTAAGATCCTAAGTCAAGATTTGCAAACCCAACTTTAATCGTGATAAAACTTCATCAGTAAAAATCTGATTGTTAAAAAAAACCTTTATACGACCCTTTCTTTTAACTTAACCATCAATTAAAGAAATTTACTGCAATAATCTTTTTTCTTTACCTCAATAAGATTTCAAATCATGTCAACGTGTTAAGGCAAAAATAAGGTTTCCTACTTAAAAGGAAGGCTTAAACATTCCACTGCTGAATATTCAACTACATTTCTTGAAAGATATGTGATATGTTCTGGTTTGGTTTTAAATCTTTTATTTCCAAAGGTGCTGGCACCTCAGTTTATTTCGCCAGTATCACAGCATCTGTCTAAACATAGTCAAGAGATTTGCAAGTACCTTTCAAAGACTGATATGCCTTCTGGAAATATATATTCTCTTTAAAATGTACAGCAGGAGGCCTTTCCAACAGCTCATACAAGCTCAAAGTCAAACACAAAGGAGGGACCTAACTTAACTGTAACTATATGATTACATTCTTATCATAAAAAGGAGAGTCCCATTGTAACCTCTTAGATATTTGGCCATAAAAATCTTAAGGTAGTTATTCTGAAACGGTCTATTAAAATTCATTCCTTCTCTAACTACTTTGATTAATTTTCAATATGTACATGGTAAACTGATGAAGAATTGCTATAATTTTTGGAGCTCAAATAACAAAAAAGACAACACCCGACCCTTCATCAAGGGCTCATCTGGGCTAATACAGTAAAATCAATTGCTTTGAAAGTAATGAAGTATATAAGTAGTTATTATAATACATTATTTTAATCAATGCATCTTAGAGATGACTACTTCTAGGAGAATGGGGAAAAATAAGGGAAAAAAAAGTATAATGTGCCCCTGCAGAAAGGAATAGGAAGCTTTTTCAATACGATTTGCAGCTGCCAAGGTAGGGGCCTTGCAAGGAATTACAAAAGTTAACCTAGAGTCAAGAGCAGATGGATTAGAAAGGGACACATTCATTCTTTATATGTGGAAGGAAGATAGTGATCTAATGTGCTGGAAATGATGGAGACAGGACTTTATCAAAACGACTGAAATTGTGCTGACCCCAGAGATTAAATTTATATAGGATTTAGTAAGTATGCTTTGAGGAGGGACAGGAGAGATGGAAGGAATTTCTATTCAAGCAGATATATATAGTTACTAAGCAAAAAAGTGTCAGAGAAACTGTTCAAGTCCTGTAGGCACTTACACTGCATACTACTGCTATCCAAACTATTTGTAGCTGACAGATCCAGCGAATTAGGCCTCTGTGCTCTTCTAGTCTGGGTCTGCCCAGGATTTCTCACTACATTCTGGACACTGGCCGTTGCTGTGTCTGGACACGGATTACTGTTGTTGTTATTGGCATTTGTTCGGCCGTTATCCAGTGGTCGCTCCCTCCTGTCTACGAGGCGGTCCAGAACACCTTCATCGTGGCCAACCTGCTGCTCCCGCCTCAACAAGGGTTCGTGCTCATCAGGGCTTGAATTAATATTCAGCCGACTATCCTCTCCACTGAACTGGTTCTGAAGCATTTCCTGGGCCCTCTGTGCTACTGAGCTGGTTGTCTGGCCAGACGGCACCGTGCCATTGGCATACTGGGTGGTGCCAGCATGAGAGTTTATGCCGTGGCCTCTCCCAGCCACTCCATTCATGGTGACTGTCACGACGTGAGGCTCTGCAGCATTGATAGTGTTCATCTTGGCAACGCCTGTTTCCACTTGCTTCAAGTTTGATTTGTGCTTGCCACCAAATTTTAAGCGTGGCTCCTTTGTTGAATTTTTGGTGTTTAGGGGGAGGCTAGTAGGCCTCTTCGGAAGGTTCTGTTGCTTGGGTAGAGGATAGACCTGAGCAGATGGGACATCTGGAATCAAACATGCTTGACCATTGGCAGCTTGTGTGAAGTCCTGTTGTCCTGTCACCTCTACTGCAAGCTTTATCAGTGGATAAAGTAAGCTGGAACTAGTGCTGCTGAGTGGATCTGGCCCACTAAACTGCTTAAGTGAATGTTCCATCAGATTCTCATCAGAGCTTTCTTTCAGGTTCTTATCCACTTCTTTTGGATCCAATTTATTTGTCTCCAAGTCCTCCTCTGTTAGCTGCAGGCAAACAGGGGTGGGCCCACCTGGCTGCATGACATTTGTAGTATGTAAGTTTGTTTCATCCGAGTAAGGCATTTCGGATATGGTGGTCATGCCAGTGCTAGGAGTGAGGCCAGTTGTATTGGTGGTGGTAGTATTGGTGGACAGACTGGTGACACTTGTCTCAGGACTAGGAATGCGAGCTTGTGCCTGTTGCCGCTCGTAGTTAATGGAATTTCTATTCTTTTCGCCTGAAGTCAACGGCGTAGTGGACATTGAATGTTCAGAAGAAATGTTCTTCACTATGCTGTCAGTGTGGTGGATTGAATCTTCAATGTAGGAAGAGGAAGAGTAATCTGGGTATGGCCTTATCTTTGATACACGTCGATGATGTGACAGATTCCTTTAAGAAAAAATAAGGGATGTTAAGATCATATATGTAAAAATCACCTCACGTTATAAAGCCTCTCATTTAAGAGAGATGATATTTCAGTAACTTCCTTGAAAAATCCTGGGTAGCAGAAAATTGGTTTTACTAGGGCAAAATTTCATCATGGATGTTATTTACTAAGAGAATGGTTATTTTCTTCTATTTGTCCAATATGTCGTTTGTCTAGTTGACTGCTAAGGTACCACTCTAGATGTAGAGAAGTGACACTAGAGGAGTCAACAAGAACTCAACAGACAAGACCAAGAAAGCAATGCTGGGAAGAAGTCAAAAGGTCCTACGCCATGAAAACTCTACTATTTTAACCATTTAGATACTCTATGATTTGAACATAATTTTTTTCCGTGACAATAAACACTGCAATATACAGCAACATTACTCTTCTCTCAAATCCAGATTTCTAGCATGTACTATTAAGCACTAATGTCAGTTCTGCAAATTCTTGCTCCCTGTGGATCATATATAAGCAGAGAACGTACAGCACTTTTCTCCCTGGGGTCAGAATAACGATGCCTTAAACAATGGCCCTGTGGTTCTTTAATTGAAAAACTGCAGGTTTGAGACTCTGTAATTTCCTGAACTCAAACTGACTGCGAATTCAGTTTTTAGTACAACACTTTAAACAGAAGTTTTATGCATCATTTAGCAAGTGTCCTTAAAGACAATTCCCTTCATCACTCCATATCGTTGCAAGCCTGCTGAGACAGTTTGCCTAAGCTCGGTTTAAAAGGCCCCGCAGTGAGAAGTACAGTCGTTGGGATAAAAAGTGCCTGAATTCCAGGGACACATACAGAGATCTTAAGAACACAAGCAATCAGGACCATGTCACACAATACCCACATGTAGACTAGCTCACGTAACACACCCCCACGTCCCAAGTCCAGAGATGTTAAGCCAGCAGCAAGCTGCAGCTTCCCTCCTGGAGCAAGCTGAGCACTGCATTGGGCATTTGCTGCTGACTAAACCAAAGTGTATTCTCTTCTTACCGCTCATTTTGCATGGCAGTTGACATAGGGTTGACTGTTGGACTAACTGATTTATTCCTCTCCCAGATCATCATGAGTTCTGCCATTCTTTCCTCAGCACACTGTGCTGTTAGTCGAGCCTCAGCATCTTGATCCCAGCAGTCTTCAATCGTTTCTTTAAGTGACCTCACAGCCTGCCAGAAGACAAAAATCCTTTATCTTAAATTATTTCCCCTTTATATTGTGCTTCTAATTTACTGTTTTATGGCAGCACTCTGCATGCATGAAAACAGTCGCAAGCTGGTAGGAAAGAGAAACAGAAGACACACGATTTCATTCAAAGCTAGTTTAACCTAATAACTGCAATATGCATGACTAGTATTATCCATACCTCACACACACATCAACTGGAAGACAATTATTTAGGAAAAGCTCCATTCACCAGTGTCCATACAACCTCCAGCCAGCCCTCTGAGGTATGCATGCTCAGCTTATTCTCCTTGCCTTATGAGAGCTGTGTACTAAGGATTTCTGATATTCTGGAAGTGCTGTCATTGTTTCCCTCACAGTTCTGCTAATGGTCACTGTCTCGCTCCTCTGCACTGTATGCAAACAACACAGCCGTGCCCATTTCATTGTGCTTTTCTTCCTCTGCTCACCACTGTAGCATCCAAATGCCTCATAAGTATCAGTGAATTTGTCTGCGCCATGGGAGGAGATTATTGCTGCACTTGTTTTACAGATGGAGAAACAGAAACACACACACATTCCTGGCATCACACTGCGGGATGAACTGTACAGTCAGGATTAGAGCTCAAGACCTCCAAAACGTGCTGCCATATGCTCAGAGAACTGGAGAGGAAACAACTGAAATTATGAGCACTGAACAATTCTGCTTCCACTGCATCTGGAGTACAAAAGCCAGGCAGACATTTATGGGCCCCTGCTGCCAATCTATGGCCCATGAAGAGGACCTGGTTTGCCAGAACATCTCATGTCTACAGCCAAGCTTTAACCTCTCCAGTGCCAAGGACTGTGCATAATCCCAGCTGGGCACTATGGCATTCAGTGGGTCCTGCTGGCTGCCTCTGTGCCAGAACTGCCTTGTGCCCTTCTGGCAGTGAAAGCCTGGACTGGCTCTGCATGTGAGCCAAGAGCTCCTCACCCACCGAGCGGGCTCCTGGCACCGCCTGCATCTGGCAAGTCACTGCTGCTTAGCAATGCAGCCATGGCTGCACTGCTGGGGATGAGCTCCCCCACAAGCAAACCTTTTATCTCCCTTCCCACAGCAGACCACAGAGGAGCTAAGCAACCACCCTCCCCTTAGCTGAGGGACATGAGTCTAAAAGCACCTGCAGGCACAAGGACCTGGATCTGTTTTCTCTCCCACAATAAAATGCCTTCAATTCAGCTTTTAGGACTTGATTTTGTCACAGTTTAGACTAAATATTTAAGTCAGTGGACACTCTAATCTCCTGCCTTGTCTCCTTGCAAGACTCTCCCCTACTACCAGTAGTAAATTCAACCAGTGCTTAATTTCAAATTGTATCTCCTCTGGTAGACCCTTTTCTTTTGATGTTGTAAGGATCATGAAAAGAACATAATAATGACTGTAGAGATAGCTAACAAAACTGAACTTCTAGAGCTTCACATTTACCACAATGTGTTTTCTATTAATTTCAGGTTCAAAGACCACTATACCAAAATGCACTATTTAGAAGTTCTAGCATTCATCAAAAAAAATAGAAGGGACCAGAAATCTGCATTATTCTATTATTCTCTTAATATCCTTCAGTGCTGACCTTTGAAGTCAAGCTCAGATCCCACTTTGGCAAGTGAGACAAGAATGCTGTAATGTCTCAACACAGTTTATAGCCCTTGAATTATTTTACACAAACCATCTGCTCAGATTGTTGATTTACACTGTGAAAAACAATACTGCTAATCAAGGTCCGTAACATAACACATATAGTGCAAGAAGTAGGCTGAGACTGCATATATAACCACAAATACAGCATTCCACATCTTTTGAGTGCCTTAATTATGTGACCTAAAAAATAAAACATTGCTTTTTATTTTTATTTCTCAAATGAAAAGGACAAACACATTTCTTTAATATATGAATTTGCATGAAAGTGTTATAACCCAACATGTCAGCACTGCTTTAAACAACAGAAAAAAGTCTTTTCCCCCATGCATTAGATACAGGAGGTTAGGACCTGGGTCCAGGGTGAGGTTATCCGGAGCTTAGTTTTCTACATTACCTCCTCGAGAGTGCTCATTCAGATATTATTCTAGACTGGCACAGGGTGGAAGAAATTGTTTGATACACGAGAGAACTACAAATTATTTATTCTTCTTTTCTCTTAAAGCAATGATGTAGATCAATCCTTAGAGCTGGAGTTATAATCATCATAATTTTGATTTTTTGCAAAAAAAAAAAATAGTAGCAACACAAAGTGTGTCAGGCAGTTTAAATATGGGGATCATCTAATAATGCTGGAGTCTAACAGCTTGTTAGAACGTAACTAACATTTAAAATGGTAGTCTGCAAAACAGAAACCTTGAACTGTTTTAATTTTAACTGTCTTCAGAAACAGCTGTCAAGCTTGGTTCTTCCAACATTGCATTTGCCAACGTGGCTATAGTTAAAACAGTTGTTGTTTGATTTCCTATATCCTTTGGGCGTGGATTCCATTTTTTTCTCTTTGCTCCCCTGCCCCTGAGACTGGCTGGCCAAAACTGAGTTATTAAAGAACCCCTCTCGGAAGCTCCCGACGCATTCCAACATGTTTTACTGCAGTGCACCACTGGAGGCTATGCTCCTCTCTGAAAACGGTTCTGTACATATTTACAAGTACCAGCACAGGTGAGCCCTCAGGCTCCTCACTGTCTGCACAGCAGCTACACACTTATCAACTAGCAAAGCCTCTGAAGATTGCAGGGCATGATTTCACTAAGGGAATAAATGGAAGTATCTCTTTAAGAAAGAGTCAAATATGTAATTTCCATACTCTCAATCAAGCTGAATTAGCTTAAACAAGTTACCACGGATCAGGTGAAACCCCCTAAGTCCATTTCACTCCCCTTGTAATAAAGACAAACAGCCCCCTCTAAGCTAAGGGCATTAGCATTACCTCACCTTTGCTGCAGACGAAAGCAAGCACACAGACTCACCAGAGTTCAGCTGACTTGCTGTAACTTGCTGGCCTGCAGCAGCAAGCAAGGCTCTAAGCCATAGCTACACTAATTCAAAACAACAAACAACATTACTACTTTATGGTCTTGAAAACAAAAATTGCAGATCAAATGAAGCCATATAAAATTTTTAATGTAGTTCTAATGAAATGATTGCTGGGAGCTATAGCCTCTGCAAATTCTGAGGACTATACAAGTTCAGAAAAAGTTTATTACAATGTTTACAGATTTTAGTTTTGGAACAGTATATTGCCAACTATTTTATGGTTTTATTAGTTTATAAGATGTCAAAAGGCAAAAAATGCCTTCATGTTTCTCATCCAGCATCCAGAGAACACGTGGGCACTTCACACACAGTATTACAGATAGTGTCTAACAATTAATATAAGAAGTTATCTGCTGGGTATCACACTGCAGCATCCAATAATAGTAATAATAATAATAGTATTTTTCCCGAAAAGAAATCTAGTTTTCATGTCAATGGCTTTTTAAAAACTGAATTCCATATTTAAGAAGTCCAGACAGAAACAGCTCCCAATCCTTAAACACCAGCAAACATTAAAAAAGAAATAAAAAATTGCTTTTAAGAAATGAGTACACCCTAAAGCTGATTAAATCACTGTTTCTTTGCAAATATTCTATCTCACCAGGCTGTTCTCCTTCCATGCTTCTGGGAATTTTGGTCTTTGCTTCTCTCTAGACACCAAGACTTGCATATCTTCAAAAGTGGGATGGTTTCCGACTTCAGTCTGGAAAGCCATCTGGTACTCTGGCACAGATTCCCCTGTTAGCAAAAGAAAGAAAGGGGGGGAAAAATCAATCAGATTAAAAGGCAAAGCAAAGGCTTTCAGGTGATGAAAGGTATCATCAGAATTGCTGTCTATCGAGATGTTCCCCACTTTCTCCACAAAAAAATCTGAATTAACTGCAGATGAATTACGTGCTGTTCAGCAACCTTTCCAAGGATAACATCCTCAAACGTTGTTGGCTGAGTGGCACATTCAGAATGTCTTGGAGCCTGAGGATGACACCTACTTTCCATGAAACACCACTGACTGATTATATTCATGTACTTATTTGTGAGGAAGCCCAGCAAGATCACAAGCCTCTGCACATAAAATGCATCTGTTTGACTACAGAAAGAATGCTGCATTTTAGATTTATTCTATATGGTCTTGCTTGGAAGGAAGATGGTGGGTGTGGCACAACCTCGTGTTAAATTTTAAAAGTCTACTTCCTTTTGTTTTGTGTTACAGGTTTGGAAGATTTCCCTGCATTTTCAATGTCACTATCATAAATAAAAGTACAACTGACTAAAGGCTACATTAAACCACACTGTTTTTCCATACATTCTTTCATGGGAAAAGTCTGAAAAACACTTTTATCGGTTCTAACAACCGGAAGTACTGCCTTTCCCACCAGATTAACTCCAAATGTATTTAAGCTCTGGACAGTAACAATAATGCTCAAATTGCCCTTACCATGAGGCCTGCAAACTGCTTAGACAGGTAATTCCAAGTCTCCCAGCAGGAACCGTGCCTCACCCTCAAACACACCGCGCTGACAACCACCACTGCGAACACTAGATGGCACCGACTTAATGGCAGAAGCAACCGAGAAAACTAATTCCCCTCTTCCACTTTCAAAAGCTCTGGCTAAGGAGTAGCTTTGGTTGCTGGCACTGCTTTCTACCTATTAGGCTTTTCCCAGTTCTTTTAGTTACCTGGGAAGAGGTCTGTACATCTCATGAAGATCTCCCAGTAGATAAGGCCTAGCGCGTACATGTCCACTTGTTTCAAAGCAGATTCACAGTCCCTCAAGTTCACTGCTCCTTCAAGCACTTCTGGGGCCATGTAGCGGATCGTACCGACCTGTGAAAACATAAAATCAAAGCTTCACATCAGGAAGTCATTTCCAAATTCAATTTATTGTGGAGATTTATTTTTTAATACCCTATTTTGTTTGGTGTTTTCTATAGTTATGGAAAATGCAGTTCTTCTCTAATCAATGTCCTCAGCTTCTAGACTCTTACCAGCAGCCTAGTCATAACAAAACCCTTGCCCTACTTTGTCACTTTTTTGTATGTACCAGAACAAAATAACTTTGTCCTTAATTTAATGTTTTCAGAAATGTTTTTTCCCCCCTGGAATTACTCTGTTAAACATCAAGGTATGTATCATAATGGAAGAGGGTGCTACTGAAGAGGAAACTTGTTCTTTTTTTCCTGAACTGTCAACCAAGGCTCTACCCTACATCTTCCACAGTCAAAGGCTATTAACAGCCTTGAGAGATTCTATTAATTTTCACTAGGACATATGTTAGATAGATTAGAGCACTCACTCATCAGTACTATACAAGACTGTTTTGTCACAGGACTGCTCCCTACAGCTCCATTTTAACAGCACTTTCCCTGTTTCTTTGTTCAGTAAGGGGAGATCTAAAAAGAGCACGTGTGAACTAAGTACTATCAATTTAGCATCTGCTTTCTAAGGGAAGGTGATTAGCACTGCAAAACATACTCTTTGAATGAAATGTAAAGGTTTTCTGTAAAAGCACAGACAAATTTACTGAACCATTGGGGACTTTCATCATGTTTAAAATAGCCTCACTGTATTTCCATAGCCTGTATTGGATGTCAAGTATATTTATATTATACCAAAAGAAAACAACAACAAAAAACTCCCCCACTCTCTGAGTCACAGCATCATAAAAAGGAAAGCTTAAGAAATCAGTTTCTTCTTTCTGCCTAGAATCCATTATAACCCACTCCTAACAGATGTTTTCCCAATCTGTTCCTTAAATTCATAAAATGATGCAAATTCTATACAGCCTTCCTTAGCAGTCCATTCCAGACCCTGGCTGCCTTCCACAGATTAAAAAGGTTTCTTGGTAACTAACCTGAATTTTCCCTCCTGCAATATAATCCCATTATCTCTTGTCCTGAATGCAAACAGTTTATTCCTTTCCCTTTGTAGCAGCTGTTTACATACTTGAAGACCCATCTCTGTCTTCCCTAAACAACCTTCATTCTTTTATTTTTTCCCCATAAGGAACTCTTTCAAGCATCCCCTGGTTTTTCTGACCCTGTTCTTTTCAATTGGTCCATGTCTTTCTACATGTGCTCACTCTAACACAGATGTATCCATTTAAAGTCCAGAAAATTGCAGATGACACCCAGAGAAATCGTTGCAGGATGTAGAATGTGGTATGTCACCATTTTGCAAAAATTAACACCAAAACCACCAAAGGATGTTTGGTCTTCAGTTAACCCTTGCAGTACAAGACTGAAGGGACCTGTACTGCGAAGAACATGGCAACCAAACCTACCTTATGTCTTCTTGTATCTCACACAGAAACTTCAGTCTCCAGGGCTGCCTTTCAAAATGCTACGTTTGTCTGAGTGTTTTGAGAATAAAACCAGTTTCTTCCTATGGAGGTTTCAGTTACTTCTCACCTACACTGCAGCAACTCCCTCTTACAGAAACTGTACCACCTGAACATTCACCTTGTAGCAACAGAAATAACTCTTTCTCAGTGTTACTTCCATACCAATTTGCTCTTTTATGCACCGGTTTATCTTCATTTATACTTACCTCACTAATGGCTGCATTATCTTCCTCACCTGGTCGTACTAATCTGTTTCCAGTTAACTTCATTGAGAGTCCAAAATCACTAATTACACACGTTCCATCATTCTTTACCAGGACATTGCGGCTGTTCAAGTCACGATGGGATATCGCAGGTTTGTAATGGTCTATTTGGACAAATGAAAGTGCTCATTACTATTTGAGCAATTCTACTGCTTGGCAAAATGAGAGAACCAGATTATGTCTGCTCACCTATTATAAACTGAGAATCAACCTATCTTTTAGAAAGCTAACATTTTGGCTTCTTTACAATGAGCTCTGGAGCATGCGATCCCTAGAAAACCAACTGGCATTCAGAGTGTCACCATACCTACATAATGTATTAGGCTACTGTTAGATACAGTTCTACTGTTAGCCAATGATTTTCTTTCCAAGGGATATTTCAGCATTATTTTGGCAGTGGAGACATTGTGTACTTAAGCACAGACCTGCTGCCACAGCCCTAAAAGCCATTTCAAATACTCTCT
Organism: Manacus vitellinus; assembly: GCF_001715985.3. Taxonomy (NCBI): domain Eukaryota; kingdom Metazoa; phylum Chordata; class Aves; order Passeriformes; family Pipridae; genus Manacus; species Manacus vitellinus. Next base: position 8,909,000 of record NW_021939471.1, on the reverse strand, counting down.
CTCATATCCACACTCCTGTGTCAAACAGGGCACCAGCTATTTACATTATGATGGGAATTGGCACTGGCACCTATTCAGAAGACATGTAGACAAAATTATTTCTGAACAGAGTCTGAACATGTTCACCTTGCATGGGATCTGATCTTTTCAAAAGAATAATCTCAGTTGTTCCTAGTTTATATGCAGTTTATTTTGTTAGTACAGCAGCTAGCACTACAGAACTCATTTTACTGTGGAATTCATTCTACTCCATGAATTCCTCCCTAGCATTCACAGACTATGGCTGTCTCTTCTTTCTGATGGAAGGCTTACACATTTTTTGGCTGCTAATGGACACACGTGTCTGCACATTTTGAAATGATGAATTTAAGATGATAGCTGCAGTTTCAATGTCACATAGGAATACTGATTTAGGTATTTTCAGGCTTGCACTTCTAGCAGCATCTTCAGTTGTCATTCTTTGCTAGAGCTGATGCTTAACATTTGAGATATATAGTTTGGAATTTTAATCAAACCAACAGCACCTTAATGTAGATTCAATGAAACTATCCTTTTATTTACTGCCAAAAAGCTTCATTGCCAGGCCATATTCTGCAGCCTGATAGATCACAGATCTCAGAATCTCTGCTTTATAATCATGACACTTCAGCTGCTGAAATGTTGGCTGAAGCATGCAAGCAGATACAAAGATACAAATCAATACACTGTCACATCCAGTACTCTAATAAAACACCAGAAGTCCAGCATATCGTTTGTACACAGCAAAGGCTAGGGCCAAACCCTTAGACAGTAATCAAGACATGACAAATAAAACTTCAGTGGGGTTAGAAGATATAATTATTTCTCCTTGTGTATACAGTTCACATACAAACTAAAAATTGCTTTGGCGATCTGTGTCTGAACTGCAAAAACAAATGCAACACCCCATCTGTTTGCCCTCTGCTAGACAGCCAGCCAGTGCTTCAGGTCTTCAGTAATCTGTTGCCATGATACAGCAGCACTGCACAGCTCTGCCTCCTCCTCCTGCCTCTCTCTGGGGCTCTCCTAGCTCTCTCACTCCTGTTTTCATAGGAGCATCACAGACAGAGCCCACGACGTGGGGTTGTTCAGAAGGAAAGAACATACCAGAAGTTCTGAGCAGTCCCTACTGGCATTCATCATTTCCTACTCTCTGTACTGTCACAGAGAAAAAAAGAAAGGCAGGAATCTACTACCCAACAGAAATAAGAATATCTTGAAGATCTTGGAATCCCTTCCTGGCCTTACCTCCTCGAGGCAGCTCCGTGTGCAGGTATGCCAGGCCCCTAGTTATGGAGTGTGCCAAGCGACAAGAGCTCACCCAGTCACTCGTGTGGAGACTCAGATATTTGCACAGAGAACCCTAAAAAAAAACCAACCAAAAACAAAACAATAAACATGGATTAAGATCATTGTCCAGTTGAATAACTTAAAATCTTTAGGAAAGTCAGTTTTATCCATTGCTTCTGAATGGTATAAACCTGCAACTGCTTCTGTGTTTACTCACATATCCTAAAACCCGTGACTGGACCAAAGTTGCACTAATTTCTAGTGCTGCCATTTGGTTTATCTAAAGTGGAATAGAAATTTTATCACAAAATAACAGGGATTGCCTTAGAAATAATTAATTATAAAAATCTTGTTGCAGAACAGAAGAAAGGTAAGTGAAGACATAACAGCCTGGGTTATGTGGGCTTTAGACCCCACATACATATGTGGGCCCTTACAGAATACTCAACATATCTCACTGGCCCAGCTATAATCTATTTATGTATCGAAACAAAAAAACCCCTAAGGTAACTCAGAATAGGAGTGACTTCACATGCACTGAAGAAACATGAAAAAAAGAATGTCATGTTCCCCTCTTCTTGAAAGAGAAGTTACATGTGTAAAATGGGGGATTTTCTAGTAGTTTGTTGTGAAATCTCCAAGAAAACCAGAAGGAAGGGTGTGAATTAGAATACTGAGATATTCTAGAAACTGAGACCACAATCCAAAACAAGAGCCAGACCCTGCAAACTACAACAACTTTGAGCAGTTCTTATGCACAGTCCCCAGTGACAATATACTCAGTTTAAATAAACTAAATCCTTATTCATGAAGAACAAGTCATCCAGTTATCTCTGCATATTTATTAGGATATTTTTATAACTACAAACTACCCTGATTTTGCCTATTTAAATCTGTAATCTCAAAGATGCATCAGTGTCACATCACAGCTGCAACTAAATACATGTTATTGCAAAATTAGTTCTTTAACATTTGGTTCATAAAAATTTGGTATGTGGCATATCAATCTGTTTGGAGTCGACATTCAGGTAGGTAGTGCATGCACAGTTCAGATGGAGACACACAGACACCAGGATTTAAAGTGACCAAAATATTAGACATTTTTTTTTATCCAGTGCTAAAGTAAAACCAAATTGTTGACACTCCTTAATAGAATCACAAGAGTCTTACACCTTTTCAGACTTAGTCTGTGCAGAACAAGGAAGCTTTAAATTGATGACCTCCCCGGTGACAACACAGACCAAATGTCTCTCCTGCCGGTTTACACAAGTATGGTTGTTTTTTTTTTAATATATGAAATTCAAATAGATTCTGTAACACATAAAAACCCTATGAATCCACCTAGAAATGAGTTAAAAGAACTTCTCATTTTTTCTTACTGTTTAAAGCTTTTTAAGAAATACAAGCACTCTGATTAGCCTCCAACTGTCAGCAACTTGGGTGCAGTAACAGACTCTCTTGGCTCAGCAGGTTGAGGTTCCAGCCCATTCTAAGAGAGGCCGCAGGATTGTTGTCATGGTGTGACTGAGAAATACTCACTACATAAAGATCTCAAACCAGCTTCAAGATCTTTCTTCTGCAGAGCCTGTTAGCCACCATTTAATTTTTAAGCTAGCTGAGGGCTGTGATTTTACGCTTTTAGTTCAGTTCAATATAAATGACAATCAGGAAAATTTTAGTCAAGATTTATAGAGAGATATATTTGTAATTGTCAGAGTCATGAGTTACATGTTAAAATGGGGACATTTGTTCTAACTATTGATAATATTGATGCTTTTAACACTCAAAAGATTCTATTTGTGTTTTACAACAATTTTTCCGTTGTTCTAAAAGGACATCAGTGTCTGACTACCGGGGCAATAATTCTGTGGCTATTACCTATCTCCTACTATGTCATCCCTCTCAGCTTTCTTATTCACCTACCACACGTCAGAGCACCACCAGAACAGTCTGTTGATTGATAAATACACCTATGTTTCCTTACTTGCTTGCCTGCTTCCTTTGGTCTGAAGGTATGTTTGGATAATGATGCAATCTGGGTCAAACCTATCTGTCTTGCCTTCACCAAGGCACCATCAAGAACAATTTTCTGTGTGAAAATGTTCTGGTTTGTGTGTTCTTATTTCCAAGAAGGGAAGTATTTTGATGGGGAATGATGTTTTGGGTGGGGAATATTTCACCTGTACATCTTGTATTGGTTAGTCCTTTTTGAAATCAGATTTATGGTTCCAGTTTGAACGCTGCAATTCCCTTTTAGTAAGGCTGCCACAGCAGGCTTCCTTCTCTGCTGTTAACTCCACATACAGCACAACATCTGCTCCTGAATTAAGGATCACACTGTGCATTAATTACACCTGCTGTGCACTTTTTCCAATGACTTCCAAACAACCAGTGGATTGATTTTAGACTAATCTTGCTGTTCTTAATACCATATTGAGAAAAAATCTGATAACATGATGTTGTAAGCCTCATCTGTGCATTTAATCAGATCCTGTTCATATAAGCAATGAGACATTATTTTCAACCAAAGTACATTTCACCTAAAAAATCCTTTCATTCAAGAAACAGCAAAACCAGATCACCTGTGAAGACAGTTATGCTATACCCTTGCAGGAGCAGAATATTCACTTGATTTCACTAAACTCAATTACTTGAAAATTAGCCTGTTCTGCCAGAGCTGATGTGCTTTGCCACCGTCCATCTGGTATGGGCAAAACTGACCTTTCTTATGGTCATTTCTAGTCTCTGCAATCTCCTTAGATGCCTGTCTCTTACAAGCTGACATGATCAAGTGTGTTCTCACTTAAAAGTTTCAGTTAAGATACTCTTTATATGTTTGTGCTCTGCTGCCTTAAATTTGTATATAATATATATATGTGTGTGTGTGTAAATACATACCCATATTTAGGTATGTATTTAAATGTGTGCATTTAACGTCCAACAGAACTATAGGCAGAGCCTAAAAAACCCTAAGACAGGCCATCATTACTGGTACTTATCACTGTTCTGCTCCTTCTTGCTACTCAAGTAGGCAGCTTTTGTCCTACTGTTGCCATAACAGAGCAGGCTTCAGCCATCACCTTTACACCCTGGAGGAAATACAATAGGACTTGGCTTACTTGAGAGCAAAAAGCTCATTAAAAAATGGTTTACTGAATAACTACAGTTCTTTCCCATACAAAGGCAAAAAAACCCAAGATAAATTGCAAAATGTAATTTTTTGCATTTTCATATACATAACCCCCATATACATTACATTTGATGATTTATACTGTTGTGTTTTCAAAATATTTTTGTTTCTCTGTGTACACACACACACAGAGCATTAGGAACTCAATGAATTCAAGGGATGTAAGCATTCAGTTAGCTAAGGAGATTTGAAGATATGGTTCTGGAAAGTAAGGCTGCCTTCTTAGGACTTGTCCTACCTCATCAGTATATGGTACAGAAAAATAAATACAGTATGTCACAGAAAGCTGTACAGCAGATAACAGAATAAAAAGGCAACACGATTTATGGTACCACAAACTAGTTTGACAAAAATACTGGATCTATTACATTTCACTGTAAAAAAATCCACTATTTGCAGCTAACCATAACTACCATAAGAGAGATAAAATGTCTTAATACTAAAAAGTTTTAAATTTATGAAATTATTTTTAAGTAAAAACAACTCTCCAAGTTCTGTTCTTGAGTAAGGACGGAACTGACTAAAAATACCTGCACCATAACCAAGACCAAATACTACAGCTAAGAATTTGTAAGACTACGTTTGGTAGCACTAACTGAGAAATCTTAAAGACTATTACAGTAAGCCACATTAAGGTTCATTAAAATTGTAATTTATATGGATTATTTTTACATTACTGAGCAAGAAAGAGCAATGAAAAGCACTGACAAAAACTTAAGTACATCCTTTTTATGTGGCTACTCTTAGGATCCTAAACCAAGCCAATTGATTCCTTTGAAGCACTTACATTGGGGTAATATTCCATCACCAATAAATATTCCATCCGGCCGTCAGCAGTGAACCTCTCATCCCCCACAATGAAGCGGGCAATGTTATCGTGTTCCATCAGTGGAATCCTGTAAATGTTCCTCTCATTGACAAAATTCTGACGATTAGCAAAAGAAAATACTTTCACAGCAACTGGACGTTCATCTAGGGAACCTTTATACACTGCTCCATATCGTCCCCGGCCAATCAACTGCAAAAAAAATGTCAATCATCAGTTCACTAAATAATAGATGAAGACAAAACCCAAGTTTTCACTCCACAAAAATTGTATGCCAACTTTTATACTGACTTGCACTATAAAAGTAGTGAAGATAGTAAATACTTTGTAGTGAAAACCAGAATTAGAATGCTGTCATAAAAGCTAGTTTGGAGCTGGAAAATTCAGCACAGGCCAGTGTGGGTCTTACTAAATTGATCTATAGTCTGAGTAGCCAGTAAATATATAATAAATAATCTATTCAGCAATTTTATATACAGAATCAATAAAATACATGTCTATTGTGATGTTAATTCTTTTATTAAACTTTTGCCTACTAAACATTTATAGCTTTTATGCGATCAATTTTATTTCACTCCAAAGATCACAGACATCAAGGTAAACATTTTAGGTTTAGGACAGTTTATAAGCTGTGCTTTTTAGGTTAGTAATAACAAAATACACACCAAAAGAGGTAAACAGGTTTTAACAGAAGGGAACAATTAATTCCTGGCTACCTGTGAATCTTTGTTCTAGCCCCCACTATGCTAGACAGTCTTCACAGAATGGCCTTTCCCATCTCCATGGCAACTGAAGAAGAAAGATGCAATCTCTGCCCTAAACCAAAATGCAGCACCACCTTCAGGAAAAGTCCTAATTTCTAAAGCTCAAAAGATTTTAACTACTTAAGAATTTAAGCACCTATTGAATTAAAATATTTTTCAGGAATACCTATACAAGGAACTGTAAGGATTTCATGAACCATCTTTCTACTTTCTAAATTTAAATACTTTTTGAATACTTCTTACAAATGAAGCAGGAATGGAAAACAGAACGGATAACAAAAGTAATGTTTCTAAAAATGATAAAACTGTCTGATAGGAAAGTTTTCAACATGAAAGTATTATTTAAGGGAGAGACTTTTCGTTTCTCAGTCCTTTCATGTCAGTGGATTGCAAAGCAGCAGCAAGTCACTTCCAGGTACAAACCTGGAACATGTTCTACCCACAGAGAGTCAAAAGGCAAGCACAGATGAAGACATTTGTCCTGCAACACCCTATGACTGGGGGTGAGGAGTCAGCTCCTTCAGATACAAGAAACAGGACAGAAGACCCCACAGCAGATCTCTCTACCAATGCAGTCACTGCTTTCTCCAAGAGATTGCATATCAGTACAAGTACTCTCATGTGGGGCTTTGCACACTTCTACAAACACACATTGTTAAACTCTTGTAAACTCTGCCTCAAATACTTTGTTGTTGGCAGAAGGCACTGAAGCTTCTTTGCTGATTAGTCTGTTGTCACCATTAGCACAGCCCACACTGCATGTCTGCAGTCTGCATCTCTAGGTGTGGTTTCTACAGGGAAAAAGAAGAAAGTACCACTCTCTGCATCTCAGCCATTCTACTCATTTATTTCTGGCTAAAAGTTTTTTAAAATTCCATATGTTCTATCAAGCATTCCAACTAGAAGCACAGCATCTTGCAGTTTTGTGATGATACATCTAACACCAAGCTGAGTAGAGAGTTCTGGTTGGCCTCTAGTTGCCATGGAGATAGATCAAACCCCACAGTGAAGAATGACTATACATAAATGCACCACTACTGAAATATACTGCCCTATCTACACTACATTTGATATTCCAATAATGTTACTAAAGAATTCCAAATGACTACAGTATGATACTGTACTCAGAGCAAGTGGTGTCAAGCAAAAAGATGGATCTTTTGATGCAAGGCTGAAATACAGCACATTCCAATTACCTCCCAGTGTTTCTCTTTTGTTCTTGAGGCAGAACATGTTCTAGCTAATTCCAACAATATTACTAACAAAATCAGACAAAATAATATAACTGCAGGAACTCTTTTTTTCTTTTTATTTCTTCTTTAAACTGTGAAGAAAACATTACAGGAGCACTGATACATTCATTTCTGTAACTATACCTGAAAGATGATATGACCACAAGTGTTATATTGAAAAAAAATTAAGATTAAAAACTGAGTTGAACATTTACCTCCAACAACTTTAGATTATCCAGATCCAGTGAGGGCTCTGATGCTGCTGCCTCCATCATGTTCATACTGTGCAAACCTTGTTTACGATCTCCTGGGTGAGAAGCAAATCAGATAGTTTCCTTTTTGACATGCTCCAAATGAAAATAATACAACTTACCTGGGACTTGGCAGAAATACATATTGTAGGCAAGGACATAACAAGTACTACATATACTACAGATATCTGCTAAAACTCAAAGTCACTGGCAATAACTATAAAGCACGTTCACCACCTCACTTAAGCTGTGTTGAGCAGATGATTTGTGGAAGACAAATGAGTCCCAAAATGCCAGCTTGGACAAATCATAAATCCCTCTGAACTGTTATGAAAAGGATATCACCATAAAGTGTCAGAGAGGAGAAAGGGGAGCATTATGTACAAGCATATAATAGGGACTTGAAGAGAACAGAAGACAAGTATAACTTTGAGAAATAGCCAAAAAAAACAACTGAAAAACACAAAATCAAAAAGACTGTCAATCCCTACCTGCAAGCATCCTGTATCCAAAGAACAGAGCAACAATCAAAACAGCCAGTACAGACACAGATGCCAGGGCAATAACAATAGTCTCATCTCGATGAAAAGAATGAGAAGAATCTGAAAGCAAACAAGATGAGGACTCTTTAATTGTAAATTCGAAAGAATCAACACTATAAACATGTAATTGTTATTACAACAGTGAGGGGGAAAAATGTACACTGTAAGACAATGCACTAAACTGTTTTTCCTCTCAAAATCTAGGGATGGCAAAAGAGCTGAGAAAACACAGCTGAGCACATTCATCAACAGCTTTTCCCAGTCTTCCCTCGCCCTGTACAGAGAGGCACCGACAGCAGAAAGTGAATTTTGATCTGGCAAAGTTCAGCCCAGCCATACAAGGCCAAGTTGATGCAGTCCTGCTCTGCTATCTGTGCCTTAATCCAGTTTCCTGTATGAATCAAGTTTGTAACCTTTACAAGGCTTTTTAATTGTTTTTCCCAGGATGAAAATCTTAAAAGAGTTTGCTAATTGTGCTGCAAATGTGATGAATGCTGAATGTTTTGCATTCAAATATATACAACATACATAAGTCCACTTATGCAAATATTTCAAAATACGTTGGGGTTTTGATTTATGTCAGTGCTCAGCTAATTTTTGGCATAATTCTCACTCCTCAATTCACAAAAAGACAGAGGTATCTCCACTGACTATAGCAGAGTATTAGAAAACCTGAAAAAATAAAACACTCAACAAAATTAAATAATTAGTTTTATTGAGCCTTTTTTGAAATAGCATTTGATTTGTTGTCAAAATGTATCTTGCTTTTTCAGGTTTGGGTTTTTTTGGGTTTGTGGGTTTTTTCCCCTCAGTGGGGAAAAAAGATTTCATAAAAAGATTTGTTAGCATCTTGAACAGTGAGCTTAAAGCTTGCCCGTGTCAGACCCCAGTCCGGCTTTTTGCAGACACACAAAAATCTAGCCCTTTTAATATAACAATTTATTAGTGCAGATACTCTTCTGATGTTAGAATCACTGGAATGTGGCCCTACAAGACCTCATTTACTTTGGCTTCAAAGCCAAGTTTGGGAACTATGTTTAAACTTGTCTTATATATTGCAAAAAGTACTCCTTAAAAGACTGTAATGAGACCTAACTATGCTAAAACCACAAAATACAAAATGCACTCAAGACTTAAACACTGGATAAATTTTTAGGTGAGACTGAAATACAATTTATCCCAGTCTACACTAGCTGAATAAACTGATAACTTCCCTTTTCTTGTATTGCATTTAAAAGAAATTAAACATGATTCACTTATTCAAACGCCCAGTGTTGACAGACACAAGAGAACTAGATAAGAAGAGAAAGCAAATTTAAAAGAAAACAACTTCCATTCTTACATAACCATAATGCCAAGGGAAAATAATAAAAAGCTGGTAAAACAGAATACCAGAGAGATTTTCAGCTGTGACAGAAGTATGTGAAAAATCACCTATCAAAACCAACATGCAGCTCATATCTGATACACCATTTAAATAAAAGGAGCTTGTGATAATCACAACACCATCAAATTTAAATTTGTTCTGTCAAAAGAAATACCATCACTACTGGTTTTGGTTCACTAAGAGAGTAAGTTATCGCCACAGTGCACTGTAATGCGGAATAAGAGCTCCGACTTCCACTGCGAGGAGACTAAAAGATTCACATTACAACTGTCACCTAAATTATGAATTCAAAGCATACACATACATATATATTAAAAAACACAACATCATAAAGGAAACTTGCACCATACAAAGCTTTATGAAACATTACACAAATATAAGAAGCTGAGTAACTGCTAGCAGGGAAATGGTAATTCTGACTTTCCTATTTTTATGAATGGAATTTACATGTTATTGGGTTATCTTTTAAAATATATATTAAATGTGGCAGGTTTTGCATCAGTTCAAGACAGTGCCTAGCGTGTACTAAGAAGATGCAGGTTGTGAGAGACTGACCTTTTTGCTATAATCTCAGCTGTATTTCCTTTGACCACACAACCAGAGCACAGCCATTTGCAACCTTCCCATTGCCAAGTAACCAGTAATCATTTCCACCACTGTTTGCCAAATGGTATCTGATGCCTGAGTTTGCTTGCTCTGCTTTAGTTTGTTGTACAATCAAAGGGTTAACAACGTGCCTCCATCAGGAGGGCCCTCCTCTATCCTGGAGTGGGATTTTGCTGCTCCTCCAGTCCTAGCATAGCCCAGGGCAAGGGCATCCCGAGCAACAGGTTCTTCAGCAGCTCTGGCTGCCTTGGCACACCTCCCATAGAAGCCTGTGAATGGTGGCATTATGCAGGTTGAAGAGATACTAGAAAATCTCTAGATAAAAATGTTTTGTGCCCATCAGCAGTAGAAAAACATACAAAGAAAAACGATCTTGCTTTCTCCTTCCTTGCTGTACTATCCTCTCTAGGGGATTTTTCTCTTTAGTGGGTAGCTGTGCAGTCATCAGGTAACCTCAAAGAATCTCCCTGGCCTTCAAGAGAAAAGAATATTTTTTTTTTAAGCAGAATTGTTTCTTAATGAATCTTAGATTGGCTAATCTTGCACTAATTTTCAATTCTTATAAATATTTTAAAATAACATTGTCAACATTCCAACAGCCAAGTCAGTCCTACAGTGCGAGTTACTACTGTCAGGTTGTTGAACAACATTTATAAATTTAAGAATAACTACAAATTTCTTAGTAAGTGTAAATGAACATCTCAATGGAATGGTAAGATGCAGCTCAAAACAGTATGAGTGAGTAAAACACTGCATGTGACAGCCAGTCATTTCCCAGCAAGGACAGTTTTACTATCTTTTGCTTGTAAATCTACATAAAGAGAAAAGCAGAAAAAAACCCATAATGACAAAAAGCCCAGACAGCTCCCAAACCCCCACAAATGTGTTATTTCTATCCACCCTTATCTGCTTTGTACAACAATAACTTTTGTAATGTTGTCAGATTATCAATCTTTCTTAAATAGAACAAAAAGGCTATGTCACTTATCTGCTCAGCTTTAAAACCTTCCAAAGCTTAAAAAAACTCTTATTAACTCAATAATTTTATCAATCCATCTTTTTTCTTTGGTTATATGTCATCTTTACTCTTTTACACCATACTTACTTTTAAACACCTAGATAAGAAGCCAAACCCAGATAGGACCTCTCAAGGCATTTGCAGGGTTTACATTTCCTCTTTTATCTACTTCTAAGTAATTAATACATATTTTATATATACATATGCACAAAAGTCATATTTCTCTTGGTATTATTTGGAGATGCATTTTAACTAAGTCACCAAAAGACACATCAGTGTGGGTCAATAAAAGTAATCACTGACCTTTAAGCAAGGCACTGCTGAAACAAGGATATAAAATCTATAGAAGTTTCCTTTCATGCTTTCTTCCATGAATTTATAGCCCTGGCTGAAACAACCACGATTTCTTACAATTAGAACATTCAATATGAAAGTTTATTTGATATTACATCTCCTATCAACAGTTCCAGATGCATTACAGTGCAGAAACAAATTTTTCTGAAGTAAGACTTTCTTGGTCTGAAACAGTGGACTCTGTTTTTATTATTTACAATGCCTGGACCCCTGCCATACAGCTTCTGTATTTTTTCACCATGTCACTGTATAAACTCACTTTAAACATTCATAACAACCACTCAAGAATCTCATTTTAGTTTTCGGAATCATCATCAATATTTGGGCTTTTCTTTAGTGACAAATACGAAATTAATTAAAAACAAATTGTCCAACACTGGCTTCAAATCTCAGACTGGAAGTGCTGGTATCTCAGTATTATTCCTAAACTAATGTCTAACATAAAAAACCTAATGGCATAATGAGCAGAATTAGCTGCAGACTCTAGAAAATCCAATGATTAAGGAGTTGACTGTGGAGCAAATTCTACCTACACTTGTTCACAGAAGATATTGGCAGAGCTTCCTCAGGTTACATTACTGTAACTGGAAGCAAGGTTAGTGCAGTGCTTGTTTCACTGCTAAGTACAGGTGAGGTTTTTATTTCCAGCTTCAATTTAGGCTCCCTGATCTGCCACAACAAAAAATTAAAACCAAGAGAAACCACTGGAAGGCCCAAAACACCCTAACAGTCAATATCTTGTCCCAGCTGGATGGGAAAGGAGAGCACCGTTCCCAGGGCTACCGACTCCACAAGCAACAGTATGAAGAAGCCATTTAGAAGACAACCCAGCACATACACTCTTCTACCTTGAAACATTTTGCCAGTAATTCTGATAGCAGTCAGCATTTTACTGAAGTCCACCAATCCCATCACAAACAAATATGACAGCAAACAGCATAAGTATTTTTTTCCTTTTCTTTTTTAAATCAGAAAAAGAAACAAAGCATGACTCTTTAACAGAGACAACCTCCTCCTGGCTGGGGAGCAGCTGGTAACCAACAAGCCACCATTCCCAGAAGCATCCTGACCTCATCATCAAGCAAGAGCTTATTTTTGGGCTCCAAAAACCCAAGTATAACACCCCTTGTGTATGGAGAGAATTTTGTCCAAGGTACACACAAATAATTGGGAATGTATTTCAGAGCACGACGTGAAGGGGAATGCTTCTAGCACTCGGTTAGATGTGAGTCATCTGGCTGAACCCAGTCCTGCATGTGGGATACTTCCTGCAGGCACTTCTACACATTAGGCATTCTCTCTCTTTTCTCAGGCATCAGTGCCATAATAGTTTCCAAGCACTTATACAGTATCTTTGATAAACTAAGTTTTTAAAATTAAGCTTCTATATTGCTGCACATGGAGATTGTTCAACTGCTGCCTTCCTAGCCTTCTCCAGGAATGACACAGAATGAAGAATATTAACAGTGCTAATGGCATCAGGAAGAACAGTGTTTTTCCTTCAAATTAACTCATCCACCCTAAACGCAAGCTTGTAATATTAATTAATGCAAAAGTATTCCAATCTGTGCCTATGCTTGAAAAAGCTTCTTTTATTTCTTTGTAATTTAACTTTCAAAAATTAAAGCCTCTTTTTTATGCTTCCTGTTTCCATACTTTAAAATTAGCATTTATCCTATGATGAAAGAACATTCTGAGAAAACAGACAAAACCAGGTAACAGCAGCCAACGGCAAAAGAGTCTGTAAATATACGGAACTCCTTTCTGGGAGCCAGAGAGGGGATGTGTGACTCTTCTAGCTTCCTTTCCCGTCAGCAAATACTGTGAAACCTGCAGACAACCATCCCCTCAGTTCCCCCACACCCCCCATATATCTTCCCTCCCTCGCCAGTCTAGGTAAAGCATGAACTAACTCACCACCACTACCGTTACTGTGTCAGTTCAAGCACTGATGTCCATGCTGTGAAGGTAAAATATTCCAGCCTGGCTGACAAACTGTGAGGAGCCCATGCACAGTTTTTGTATTTCCTACTTCACTGTTCAGCACATTGTTGCTCTGATACTAGCACTGAATTCAGAATGTATGAAGAGAATGGAAAATGAGGAGAAGGAAGGGTAGCCTCCTCCTCATAACAGCTGCAAGCTGTCCAGAAAAGTTCTCTCTGCTACTACACCAAAGGTTTTACATCGCGATGGCCAAAGAGCTCCCCGGGACACTACACAGATCACTGTTAGGATGATACATCTTAAGACAGCCACGAGAAAAGGCAGCAAGTGTTAACCAAGTTGAAAAACTAGGAATCCCAAGGGGAAAAATTTGACTGTGTAATTAAAGGCTGTATCCCAACATAAACACACAAAAGGATATGGCCTTGAAACTGTGTAAGCAATGACATTGTTTCCTTTCAATATTTAAACATTTGAATATGAAACCTTAGGCTTTAGAATGTTGTTTCAAAGCTATATATTTACATGGTGGTGATCATATAATAAAGGACATTTGCACATAAATTTCCACCAGATCTCTATATTGCTATTAAAGCTTTTTATTCCATTTTCAGAAATCTGCCTACTCTTCATGTAAATGACTCACAGCTGTGTATCTGTCACACAGTAGTAAATAATTCTAGAAAATATATGTGTGTATTTAAGTTTAGAGAAGCATTGTATAAAAACATTTTAGAGAAACATACAATTATTCTATATAATTAAAATCAGTTTTGAAAATAACTACCTATGTTCCAACAGAATTTGTGGTAGCTGTGTATCAGAAACCAAGTGGTCTTACAGCTGATATGTACCAAAATACTAATGTTTATTTAATTTGCCAAATCACAAGTAAGTAGCAGTGTTAGTCTCGAACAAGCAAGGAAAACACCATCCTTTAACCTTCACAGCACAACAGTAACATCTGATTTTTCAAAACAACTGCAGCTGTATGGACTCTGATCAAAGCCAGCAAGATTACACAGAGACTCAAAGATCTGCCCATACAGATCTGCCCATACAGATCACTTTAAAAAGAAGCAGAGTCTTCATGCCATTCTACAACTATTTCTTTGATGTGATAGGTTCAATATGTTCATTGCCAATCTGTTGCAGAAGTTGCTCTTCCATTAAGGAATCTTAATGATACTGAGGATGAGATCAGAGGGATGAGGAGAAGCTTATGGTTCAGTCACCAACGCAGCATGAGATGGAAGGCTGCAGTGTGGGGGCAATATGGCCTTCAGCTGCAGATGACTGCAAATATGCTCTGCAGATCAGAAAAGAGACCTTTCAAGTGTATTTAATTCATTTTGAAGTCACATTGCTTTTCACAGTGGCATGACTTTCATGACAGTGGTAAGATCATGGTCCTTTGAAAAAACATACATTTAGCAATCTTTTCCAAAGGCCCACAGATCTCAATCACAATCTGTTTATCTGTTTCGTCTACACAAAGCTTATATTAAACATGTTCTAGGAATCCTCTACAACATGTAGAATATGCATCCCTAACTGCATTCTGGCAGCACATTCCAACCAAACCAAAACACTTCATCAGGTCTTTTTCTCTCTTCTTTTCTGGACAGTAATCAACGTTTCTTTCCAAACAACTGACTACTGCCTCATTTCTGAACCTCTGTCCTGCAGCAAGAGAGTTCAGTCTTCATCACATCAGACCAACTGACAAGAAAGCCTCCAATATAAACACTATACCAAAATGACTCCGACTATTTTATGTAAATCCTGAATTTATTCAGTATGGGGAAGAAAATGTGAAAGAAAAAAAATAAGCTGATAACTTGTAACAAAAAACTATGTTGGTAGGTTAACAGTATCTGAAAAGATACCAAAAGATATCTAAAAAGATAGTGTCCACAAAAATATCATGGGCATAGATCAGACTATCATATAATTCAAGAATCCCATCACATGG
Organism: Manacus vitellinus; assembly: GCF_001715985.3. Lineage (NCBI taxonomy): Eukaryota > Metazoa > Chordata > Aves > Passeriformes > Pipridae > Manacus > Manacus vitellinus. The sequence goes on along the minus strand of NW_021939471.1, from coordinate 8,893,600 downwards.
CCTTCTACACCAATTTAACTAAATGCATTTAAATCTACATTTTAGTTAAGCTGGAACTACAAGGTTGGAATACCTTAAAAGTTGTGTTCTACAGGCCTTTACAATGAAATCCAGCAGGAGCTATTGCCAGTTTTCCATTAAACCTCTGCATTGCTAAGAATGATGAAAAGAATAAAGATAGCGTTTCCTAAACATCTTTATTCCTTAAACATCTTTATCTAACTTTTGACATGTGCATGTTTTAAAACAGCTATTATCCTAATTCTGATTTATGAGCCTGTACATGAGAAATAAGGCTGCATCCTTCTGTAAGTACTTGACAAATAATTAATACAATTAAAATCCATGCCCAAATTTTGTAACAGAATTATAAAATGTAAGTATCTGATGCCTATCAACGTGACCACCTTCAGTACTTTAACCAAAGTTAAGGTAATGAACACTATTTCACATAAAATTCTTGAAGGCACTTGAAGGCACAATGAAGTTAGCAAGATAACTTCTATGGAAGAGGACTGAGCACTTGGTGCTCATGTAGATGAAAAACACAACGGGAACTGCGTATTTTGTGGGAGATGGTGCAACATTCTTTAACAGAATAATCCTGCCAACCAGTAACTCTAAGGCAATTTTCATTCATAATTGAAAATGGATGTTTTCCCCAGACTTAAGAGAAATCTCTGGTTTTAGTCTACTGGCTTGGATGAAACAGAAAATCTGCACTTGCTTCCAATCATTCCAACATTTGAAGAAAAGATTTAAACGGTCACCAATATGCTTCCACTTTGCACTTAGCATCATCATATTTTATACTTTTTATATAAAATCCTATATACTTATTGTCATGGGGTGTCCTTTGTGACACATCTTTTCATGTTTTTCAGGAGAGCTAAAATTTTAATCCATTTTTCACATAATTGCATCACTGTGTGGAACCTGGACTGTAAGAAAGCACCAGTCTCTCGTGAGACTTGCAGTAACATCACAACCTGGCAACCATGCACCACAGATCCCATCTGCCTCCTCACTGAATGCCTGAAAACATCATGCAGCTTGGGCTGTAAAATCTATTTCCCATAACATGCTCCAGAGAAATCCTGCTACAGCTAGAAGTCAGTCACTCGTGATGGCAGCGTTTCAGTGGGCAGATCTCTTTCAAAAATCTGCTGCTGGAAAATGCAATTTGTACTTGAGCTTTGTGTTGAAGAGGAGGGCTCCCTCGCTGTCCCTGAGTCAAGGCAGTCCAAGAGGTGTAATCCCTTCCAGCATCTCTGTCCTCCTCTGGTGAACTGGCTGCCCCCAAGCACCCAGTCTGGAGCCAGGCTGTGGGGATTAGATTGGTCTTGTTTGTTCATTTTGAATACTGAAGGTTGTACTGATACATGAAACTTAAAAATGAAGTATGAGTGGTAATTTCTTGGCAGGGAAGTGGGTTATGCAATCCCTACCTGCTCTTTCTTTGATAACTAGATACAAAGAGGTGAATTAGAAGCTTGTCACATTTGTACAGAAGGAATTCACAAGTTCGTAAAAACCCAACAAAACTTCCTGTTCTGCCTTTTCTTCTGTGAGTTCAGGGATCTTCAGTGTTATTTCTAACACTATTGAATAGACCCTCATAATCATGATGTATGTAGAATAAATAGCAATTCAATCACAAAAATAAATTTAGATTATTTTCTCTGAAATTCCCTATATATCAATAAATATTTGATTACTAGAGAGATAAGAGAAATACCTCGCTTCCATAGGCAAACTACTTTTGAGTGCACCTCAACCTTGCCTTCAAGTGTAACTGAGAGCTTATTTGAGCACTTAACCACATACTGGGGACATCTTCCATACTGAAATAAAACAGTCAGAGAAATGTTTTTAATAAAAAGGCTGAGAACAACCTTTCCATTATTCCCTTATATTAATCTTGGACCGACAGGACTTACTGCTTATCAAACCGAACAGCAACACCAGCTTTACCATAATGGCACACTTCCAGCTTCTGTAAAACACTGGATCAAAAAATACATATGCTGCAATGGAAAAAAATGAGCACTTCGGAGAGCCTCTTTAAAGACATTTGAAGTTCTTTTAAATTCAACAGGCTCAATGGCTGCATATTTCATGTTTGTAACGTTCCCAGGCGCTAAAAACAGAGCCCAAAAAATTACATCAAAACACTGAAACGCCTATTTTTGTATGGGTAAGCAAGCAACCAACCCCCCTCATCTTTCAGAAAAGGCAGCTCTGATCCCATGCGCCCGCAAATTCCAAGTCTTCGAGAGTGCTGAAGCCCCGGAACGCTGTTCACCAGTCGGCCGTGCTCCCCTCGCTCCTACAAAGCCAGGTCCCCCCCTTGCCAGCCATTTGCTCAGTGGGAAGGCTGAGCCAAGCCCAGGCAGTGTGGGATGTCCGGGCCTGTCCCAGCAGGTTCTTGCTGGGTGCACCCTGGAGGAACGGCGGGTGCCTGTTTACGGGCAGTGAGGCCGATGCCGCTCCTGCCCACTGCCAGCTCTGCGCTCCCCTCCGCTGTGGGCAGGGACAACGAGCACTCATGTCCTCTCAATAACGCTGCACACCTCTGAGGTGCAGGAATACTCTTCTCCTGTCAACCTTAGCAACAGGCAACGAAGAATGAACTGATCTAATGGATATGACTGCACAGAGTGTTGATTTCAAAATCATTTCCCTAAGCATGCAGTGAAATCTGAATTATAGCAAAATTTTAGTCAGCCAACCTGTTTCAAGTGTAAACCCAAGATCAATACAAACAGAGTGAGAACAAGTTCTGACAAAACCTTTCATTGCACTTTTGGTTTATGTCCTAGTACTTCAGATCTCATGCCCTAAATCAGCTTAATATTGTAATCCTCAACTGTAATCCTCAAGCGTAGCAAGTATTTTAGTACTAAAACTTAACTTTTCCTACTTGCTTTAATTCAAGAACATTTTTTATACTTCCAGTACAACTCAGTATAGTGTAAATTCTCATATGCAAAAGGGCTTGTAATTTTAAATTTGAAAGTCTGTGCTACAGATCTGTGAGTTAAATCTGTCTGATATGTTAGAAACATTCACAATTACTAAAGACTGTGTTTGTCTGGCTAATGCCAATTCAAATAATGCCTGTGGTACTCCAAAAGGTATGCATCTGCTCCAGCTCTTTCTATCATGGTTTAGGAGAGGGTCTAACATGACAGTACATGTCCCATTTTCCCATTAATCCTCCCTCATTCTCTTTTATTTTCCCCAGTCATCATCTGTACATGGACATATAATTTCTAACTTTTACCAGATTCTTTTTCTAGGACTTCAAAAATATTTTAAAAGTCTTCTGTAACTATAAGATAACAATAATCGTTACATTTCTCTTCCATGTGTCCATGCCAGGAGCGGAGGAGGGCAGCGGAGCAGCTGAACCTCTCCTGCCTCCTGCTGAAAGCCACCTTTCCTCCACAGCTGAGAGGCCTTAGCAATGGCTCCTTCCCTCTGTCCTGTCCTTGCTTAAATAGAGATTCAGCTGCATTCCAGGCAGGAAGAACCTCTTCCTCAAAGATACTTCACAGGTACGAGATGCAGCGATTTGGAGACATCCTCGAGCAGAGCGAAATAAAGGACAGAAAAGGCTGTGGAAACCTGACAAGGCCAACAGAGACGAGAGGAGGCAGCAGGGCCAGCGCTGGGCAGGGCAGAAGCTGAAACAGTGAGAATGGCCCAGAGAGGAGAAAGGCTTTAACCTCAGGAGGACCCCAGCAAAATCAATAGGCTCCACTGACACACAGCTTCTGTTTCCAAGGCACCAGCTGGAGCGACCTTCTTCAAACAGAAAACTGCATCCTGTATGAGGGTACACAAGTGCACGTCACATATGCGTAAATGACCTTTCTTTTTTCCTAAAGGAAAGAAAAAATTTCCAGAACTTGAATTATAAAACAAAAAGAAACTCAGATGGTGTTTCTGGCTCTGCTACTGAATAGCCTGATCTTAGGTAAGTTACTTTGCCTCTTTGTGCTTCATGTTAGCTAGTTATATAATGGGAAAAACAGTACCTTCCCTAACTTCAAAGGTTATTCTGATTACTTTATAATAACACGAAGATGAAAAAGGCAATAATGATAAATAGTAATCCTTAGTTTGCACTTATGCAAAATCCTTCTACAGATCTAAGTACTTGATTTCAGATGAAATACAGACATCGTTTGATGTTCGTTCCTCGCAGCACAAGTGCCAGCTCAGGCATCCCTTGCCTCCTACTCCCAGGTGCCTGTTCCAGCCCAGCAGTGCCCCGACAGCTGTGCTGCACAACCACGGTTATGCCGAGCAGGGAGCTGGGGACGGAAGCCAACGGGGAGACCATGGGAAGGGAGGAAGGACCATATCTAAGGCAACATCCCTGCCAAAATAAATATACATCAATCAAGTACAAAGGCTGGTATCAAAGCTATCAATTCGTGTTACAGCTGACTTCACTTGTATAACACGTTCTGTCTGCCCTACAGTAACAAACTTGTTTCAAACCAGGAATAAATATTTCAACACAAATCTGAATAGGTCAGAGGAGACATTTCATAATCCTATGAAAGTGACTTGCTAATGATGTTGGAATCTGCATGATCGCTAGATTAATTTCACAGATTGAATAAAACTTTTACATAGTGAGTGATACGGCTTCTGTAACTTTTCTACTTTATACATACATTCCACATAATGAAAAATTTTCTGAAATCAATCCCTGAACCTGTCACAGCCCTGAGCATCGGTTTCAGCTGTTTTAATGACACTGTACAATTAAACCATAAGTCTGAGACTGATATGCTCATAAGACACTTATTTACACAGATACTGTAGAAATTAGAATGGAAAAAGCAACCTTTTAAAAAATTGAATACAAAGAAGTCTCCTGTCAATCCGATTTACTCAAATCCTGACTGTACCATGAAATCCTGTTAAATGAAAGGCAAAAACCTCAAGTCTCATTAAACAAGTAGAAACCTTTTTTTTGTGAAATAAAAAAATAAAGTTAAACTTGACACTGACTTCTTCCTGACAGGTGTTCCTGCTTTAACCCATCACAAAATACATGCAGCCATAGCCGAGGTTTTCAAGTGATTCTGCTGTTTTCCAACTGGACACCATCAAAGCATTTCTACACTTCAGTGAAGACACTCAATATACACTTGTTTGGTTGCTCAAAATTTAAGACATCCTCAATCACTATAAGCTCCATCAAAGTGAAAATGCATAACCAGGACAAAAAATGAGAATTTATGATTGACGATTAACTTTTTCCTTTCAGCCTGAACTATGGTTTGGTGGTTGGTTGTTTTCTGGGGTTTTTTTTGCTTGTTTTCCTTGCTTATTCCTTCTAACAACTGACAGGTAATCACACCAGTTATGCCTCTGAGCAGGTACTGTCCTATTACTGTTTTAGACAGGAGTTCTGTTTCCCAATCTATCCTTTCAAAAAGGAAATCCGAGTGTTCTCTGAGTTCCATGATGCTTACAAAATACACTTTCTATTTTTCTTCCTTAACTTCCCTTTGCTTAAAGGTTTCAAATCCAGGAGAGGTCTGTCAGGAGCCCAGTTCACTGAAATAATACAGCAAGTTGTCAAGTACTTGAGCACATTTCTACCAAACAATCAAAACACAGTTACATTACAGCTGGAAGATGACAGCATTTGCAAGAACATATTTGCTTCTCAGAGGAAAAAGCCTTGCTGTTAACAGCACCTACCTGGTAACTGTTTCATTTTATAACCACCTAGAAGCCTGCTTTCTAATCTCATTTCAAGGGCTCCATCATACCACAAGCCAGCATTGTGCCAACAGCACTTTTGGGAATAAGACACTGCTACTGACATAACCTATTACAATGATTACAAATACATTAAGGCAGTGAAGAAATTCATGTCATACTTCTGTCATCACTGTGGCCCTGGGTGTGCTAAGCTACTCATCAGGTTGTGTTTAAGCAGAAATTCTAAATTCCTAAAAAGTGGTAATTTTAATTCTTATACAGGCTGCTAGAAGAAACTCCAAATTTACCAGTTTATGTTCAAATATCAACTTATAAATTCACATGTAAAGTGTGCAGGCATAAAATGCACATATCTTTGATGAACATTTAGGTGACATATGACCTCAGCTAATTAAATACTTAGTGCTGTGCTCCCTCATTTTATAGGAAACTTCTGTTCCACAGCAAGCACAGCATGGTGACAGACAGACTCTTCCTAAATGTAGGACTGTGCTCACCTCCACTCCCTGCTCTGAGTAGTCTCCTACAGATTACACACTAGTTCAGTGTAGGATCAAGGTCAGCAGAGTTGGGAGAACCTGTTCAGACTGATATCTTTAGTACCTTATTTCACTTGGTTTATTCTGGAATATCTAGTGAAATTAAGGATTCATAATTTATGAGTCTTCCCCCATTAGCAATATTTAATTATTATTGTTTTCATAGCAGGTATCTAACACTCCAAGACTATTACAAAAATTTTCTCCCCACAGCAGAGCTTGATGTTTTCAGTTTTAATTAAAATAACATAAAAAAAATCCTCCATGAAAAAAAAAATCCAACTCGAAACAAAAACCCCCCAAAATTCCCAAAAACATTTAACTGTATAAAAACAGGAAAACTAATGTTAGCATACCTGAGCTATACACTGAAATCTTAAATTAGTTTAAAACCTTTTCCTTTATGCATCCTCTCCCAGTGTTATTACTCACTAACTATCCTCTTAGTGCTGGACAGAAGTTGTCTCCTATCTAACCCTCCAAAGCTGAGCAGGGTCAGCCCACACCTCCCTTGGCTCTCCCACTGTGCCTGTAGGAGCTCTGCTGGCAGGAGCTCTGAGGCCTGGGAACAGCATCCCTCCCAGAGTGCCTGGCACAGCACTCAGAGATGTGTAATGCTTTTGGTTTACAGCCTGTGTTTATTCCACCCCCGCACATTTTTAGTTTGCTCCGAAGATGCTGTGAATGGCTCCACAGCTGGGAGTGTCTAAGGCAGGTGTGGGCAGGGCTCTGCTCCCCCAAACCCACGTGTGGTGGGGGGCACGGCCCACCTTCCCCTGCACAGGTAACAAGTGCACCATCCATCTGCTAACAGTGCTGATAAAGGCAGAGGGACTCACATTACTCTTCAGAGTCATTAAAAAAACTTTCCAAACAACAGCTTGAGTATCTTCTGTATGTTCATCTATTACTGATTCCTGTGGCTTTACATGCTTTATTTTGCAGTAAGTTTTCACCAAGTGTTCTCTGCTTTCCCACAGCATTGTGGAGCAGCAGTGTCCGGACCTGCATTCAAAGGAAGAACATGGCTCTGTGTAATTCACTGCGGCTCAGACAGCATCATCCATTTTGCCTTACTCACTGCAATTTTATCCTCAGAGAATAGAAATGGAGGAAAACAGAACAGCAGTTAGAATATAACCAATTTGTATTTGCTGCAGTTTGGATGCCTACCTGTCACGAGTTCATGTTGGTGTGAATGTGGGTACTTTCTCCGTGCCTGTGGGTTATTTTGTCTGTTTTTTCTGCTGGAGGATGGTTTTGGGTTTTGCTTCTTTCTGAAGTTTTTGTGTGTGCGTTGTTTCAGTTTTAGTTTTTTAAACACTAAAACCTCCCAGGTCAAAAGAATACACATATAAAAATTGTGTTTGTGTTTTACAACATTTGTACTAATTCATTGGGGTTTAAAATTCTATTTGTGCATCCCACATCGCTACTTTTAGAGTGAGTTAATGCTTTAATAGGAGAAACAGAACTATGACCAAGCAACAGTGATCTCAGTGGTTCCATAGAGATGGTCCAGCTGTCTAGAACACATATCAGCTGGGTATTCCTTCAGACAAACACATCCAGATTGACAGACAGGGTTCTGAACCATCACTCAAAGATAAATAGAAATATTTTTATTCGGCATAGAAAAAAAAAATCACTTTCACTTCACAGCTCCAACACACCTATTTCCCAACACACAGCATTACAAAAGTGAGAAGTGTTTTTATACAGGAGGCAAGGATACCTTACACTCCTGCTCAAAGTATATATAGTTTTGAAGTCAATATGAATGTCTGAAAAGGGAATTTTTTGCTAGTCTCAGACTAGCAGTTTCTAAATGAGCCTCATGCCACCAGTCTAAAGGAAGGCAAAAATCCAGGCCAAAGTCAAATCTGTCTAATATCACTCATAGAGATTTCACAAACTTTTAGGAGATAATTGGCCTAATGCCAAGAAACATATATGCAGTATTTTGTAGGCTCAACCTTTAAAACAAATGCACAAAACTGTAGTGCTTAAACACTGAATCCACCTCACTGAAACCTTCAAAGGAATTTAAAAGAGCTGGATCACAATCTCCTATCTCTCTGCAACTTGGTATTGATGTCTTAGAAAAAGTCCTTCCTCAGACTTCTCAGAAAATATCAGATCTACCTTTCTACTCTAAAATAAGAGAAAAAATGCTAAAGTTCCATTAAAAAAAAAAAAAAAAGAAAAGCTAAGGCAATAGAAAGTCTTCACGCTTCTCTCAGTATCTTTCCTTGCCCTTAGAGATTGAATTCTTAACTTCTCCCCTCTAGACATATCTATACAGCTAATGTTTAGAAGTGTACTACACAAATAAACTGAAATAAGGTAAAACTCAGTAAGTCAGATTTTAAGACTAATTAATATATTGATTTCTTTCAAATTAATAAATGTGTTACAGAATAAACATCTTAGTATCCCAAAAATAAAACACTGATAAACAAACCAGACTTCTGAGAAAGAAATGTATGGACTATCTACATGAATCTGATGATGTTTGGTTTTTAGAAAGATCAACATCTATTCTGATATTGAAAACACGGAAGCTAAAAAACAACAACAAAAAACCCGCAGATTTCTAACAGTTGACATGAAAAATCAGACTTCCTATCACAAAATTCAGTCCTAATGAGAACTGCAACAGGGAAAGTCTCTGTCACACAAAAACAGACACAACACTCGGTCTCCCAACTCCTATGCTTACGTATTAGTGTCCATAGCAACACCGCACCATTCATTTTATTTATTAAATACAAAACAGCAAAAATAATAATGGTGAATGGTATACATCAATAGCTATTTCAATACATAAGGAAGGAACATTCCCAAACCTACCACGGAAAAAGAACAAAACTGCAATGTGACTGGGAAGAGTAACACCACAAAATATCCAGATAAAATGAAAAGACACAAAGAAATACTATACAGAAGTAGTTGTGGATTGAGGAACTCTTTATACTTCATATAAGTCTCCTTATAACTTTTTCACAAATTCCCCTCACCCTAATCTGCCCTACTAGCAACAGTAAGCTTTCTTGGTTACACAACCAACACAAATGTAAATAGGTTTTTGGTATCGACTTGAATCCCTACTTTGCAAAGAAGTACAATTACATTCATGGGAATCTTCACCAAGATTTTAGTGAATATACTTTCATCATGTCTCCCATTTGGACAGCAACAATAGCAGTTATTCCATCCTGGAAGTGATAGCTTTGAAAACACCTGCAGCTGGTGCATAATCAGGGGGTCTGACCAGGAGCACACTGCCGTGATGCTTTCCTGTCTGTGTGGGTTCCCCTGGATCCTCTACGAACTCCTTGTTTTTCAAGCACACGGGTTCTGTTACCCAGAAAGCCAAAAGGTCACCTCAGGTGACTCCAAAACAGCCCTGACAGCTCAATTCTTCAGAAATAATGAGATGTGTATAGCCGGGATGACACAGACCCCAGTTACGAAACTTCACATTCAGCATTCAAGAGTTAGTCACAAGTTTACAATCCAAACAACTGAGGCACTTACCTGCATCTGCCATTCACTTGATTAATACAAAGAACATTAGCCTTCCTTTGTAAGGGAAACTAATTCAAAACCCTCATCCCCAGTATCCATCCACAAGCAGATATTTTGTCTAATACAACGGAGGGAATGGACAAACTATAGCTTCTATCCAGTACAGCTCCTAACCCTTTTTACACTCCCAACAGAAGATGCTCCAACAGCACAGTTGTGAAAGAAATCAAATCACATAAAGAACAGTCACTTAGTGCATACAGACAAAGATAAGCACAGACAGTCCCGAGCTCAGGCTTTGACTACAGTGCCTGAAAGCCAGATCCAACCAGGCACGGTGCTGCCCTGCAGCTTTTGCTCCCTGGCTTGGGGGGAACGTGGCTCTCTCTGCTCACTGCCTGCTCTGCCCCAACCTCTGCAGGAGCCACCTGACAGCTAACCTACATAATTCTCGCTCTTTAAATGCTTTGTTTAAAAGTAATTCCTCAAGTGTCCTTAGAAACAACTTACCACACTGTTAAAAAACAAATGTTTTATTTACTTACAGCTCCTAGGATTGTGCCAGATTGAAGTATCATTAGCATTTTACCTCCAGAGAGCATCCTCTCTGAGGATGCACCATATGCTACATCATAAAGAAAGCAGCCACAAATCAATGTTAAGTATCGCACTGGATTTTCTGGATCACAATGTTTTTCAGATAAATAAAAAAAAAATTTATCAAAAATGCTCAATAAGGAACTGTGATTAATGACCAACTGTAAAGAGCCAAGATATTTTAATAGTCTGTCTGGACTTTCAGTCTCCTCTGAGGAGGCTGGGTCCCATTGTGCTGAGCTATAGATGCAACTCAGGTATCACTGCAAAGCAGTCGGGCTAATGGGCTGTTTTAAGGGTATGTCAAGTGCCAAAAACCTAAAGCTTTCTTTATAAATTGTATCTGTTCTAAAATCAAGGGGGTAAAATGCATTCAACAAAACCATGATACAGGATTAGATTTTTGTCAGCAAACTTAGCACACAGGACAGAAACAAGAGAGGCTTATAGAAAAAGTCTAATTAAGAAGCAAGAAAAATACATGAAAGGTTTTCCATGATCTAAACACTGTTCTGCACAGATGAGCCTAATAGCACTGAACAGCAAATAACAGACCTGATAGTTATAAGTGATCTTGTATTTTACACTTAACAGCTCCAGTCCCACGTCTGCCTCTTACTATGTCAGTAGTCTGTGGACAAAGACTGCTACTGTACTGGCCATGAGGTGGGGATTTATTTATTAGTAGTAGCTGGCAACACCTACCAGTGCCTTATAACCAAACATCGCAGAGCTCTCGTTCCTTTTAACTCCATTCATTTCAGAATTGCTAAGGAAATCCAGAGTAGAGCCATGCTAAAAATCAAATACAAGGAATGCTCCTTGGGTAACATTACAGGACAAAGGGGGTTATGAGAAACAGTGTTCTCAGCAAGCCCAGCAGCTCCAGCCTGCCCAGGGAGATACAACTGCAGCATTTTGAAGCTAATGCCCTCTGTCAGGAGCTGCAGCCGGGGAGCAGCCTGTGCACAGCCATTTCTGCCACTCTGGCTCACCACAAGGAGCCTTGAGCATGACAAGACAGGGAAAGCAGGATGTCAACGAAGCTGGTGAGGAAATAAACGTTGTTTGGAAAAGCACAGGGACATAGACAAGTATAACATCCACAAAACATAAACAGCGTTTTGCTTGTCAATGACTTGAGCGTAAAGTATCTTGGTTAACTCACTCAGTATACTGTGCTGAGTTACCTAAACAAATTCATAAGTCTTTAAAGTGGTGTAGCTTCCACAGTGCTGTAGTTTTAACTCTCTCTGAAGTGTTAAAAGCTACAGCACCCAGTCTTGAAATTTTTGGGGAATAGATATTAGAAGCCTATTACTACTACTGCACCATCAGAAAGCCTGTTGATCTATAGTTGTTGATAATGTCACCCAAATGTGCACTGATATGTCAATCTGCCTTCCAGAGAGCTCCTATCTACTTCTCAAATTATTTGTGTTGTTAAATAGCACTGTAGAGTTTGTTTAGAGTAATGTTGATATTGTATACATGTATTACATTGCATATTGCAGCATCTGAATAAAGACATAAAAAGTACAGCATCCTTGTCCGTTCTCCATTTTGCCTTGAGATGGAGCAAAACAATTCCTTTCCGTTCCCTTTTACATTTACAGTCCAGTTTTCCACCAATGCATTGTTTGATGCAAAGAGTATTGTTGTTAGGAGTCTCATTTACTTTTACCTTGAGTGTATAAGGCATTCACAATAAAGCCTCAATGTACACTGTCACAAAAGATATCTACTAACTATGACATTGAATTTATTATACCACAACATAAAAAAGTCTGACAATACTCAACATTCCTCGTAAATGGAAAAAATACATTTACTGTATTTGTATTACCCAAAGATATTTGCAGTTCTTTAAACTGTGCATAAAACACAAGCAACTAATTTCCAGTCAAGATGCAAATTAGCACCTCAGGAACTGCACATGATAAAAGAACTGTGAATCACCTATTTACAGACATCAGTTAGCTTAAAATGTACATTTTCACTATTACTGAAGGTGTCAAAAAACAGCGATTGCATTTCAAAAAATTTGTTTCCCTTCTTCATTTTAGACCTTAACTGTGAATAAAATAGTTGCTGTGTAGTACTAGAAATACGCAGGACACTTCGAAGATGACAGAGATGAAGATCAGACAGTTATATCAAATGAATAAGCCAGAAGTTATTCTCACATCTACTTCAAGAATAGAGACCTCTGAAAGAAAGTACAAATATAGCTCTAGCACTTCACAAACATACTATATTGCAACGTCGAGATAAAGACAAAAATGCCACCTTGCATTCAAAAAGCTTTTTTTTTAGATGTCAGCAGATTTTAAAAAGAACTTTGCAAATTCCTTGTTCTCAGACCTATGGGTCATAACACAGTACTAATTCCTGCTGGCACAGCCCTGTGGTGACCTGGTACAGCTCTCCTAGTTTGACAAAGCAATAGGGAACATACTCATAAAAGGAAAAAAAAAAGAAGAAAAAAAAGGGGGGGTTGGAGCTTTTTTTTTTGTAAAAATAATATTTGAAATGTTTCTCCTTTTTCAAATAAACATGTTTGCTCTTCTAACACAGCTTTCAGCATTTTATGGGTTTGGTGCATAACAGAAATTTAAAAACATTTTCAAAATATTTCAATGCCAGAGCAAGTAAAACACTCCAATTTCATCTTCCTGATTAAATGCTTCTGTAAGAGAAAAAATTTACACGTACAGTTTTCTAAGGAGGCTTTGCCTTCACAGCTAATATTTCATATTCAGACTCCAATTTCACATCAAAGTTTTACTTTTAAATTCAGTAAAGATGCAAGTTTAATCTCGGGAGACTATGATGTCTCAGAAGTTAAAACAGTAAGTGCTGCTACCGACAATCTTTAAGAGATTCAGCTTTGATAGATTCATTTCTAACAGGAAACTGAAGTTACTCAACAAGCATTACCAGTTATCTTGGGAGATTTTTGGAACATTCCACTAATTCTATGGAAATTAAAGTTTTCACTTGAATTTCTAAAAAAATTGCTTTGATACTTTGCTTCCTGCAACAACTTTCACTTCTACTTTTTCTGCCCTCCGCTAATCCACAATACTATCACCTTTCCCTCAGCTGCAACCACACAAGGCATAGCCTTAATTAGAATACATTTCCAAAATGTTATCACTATGCACTTATAGCAATGTGCACCCTGTGTCACAGCCCTCTCCACAGTTAACTAATTTCCTGTAACCAAATAAACAGCAAAAAACAAACACTAAGCACCAAATTTCAGACGGAAAGGCAACTGAAGGTTCAAAACTTTGTCAACAGCTGGCTAAAATCCAAATATTTCATAATTATTCAGTATATTAAAAATTATTTTTTAAAAAAACCCTACTTTTTGTTTTCCCCCTCTCTTAGTTGCTCCACATACAATCTCTTTTAACAGCAACACATTGAAATCTCCACACACATTCACATGTATCTCCTTTAGCAGTGCAGTATCTTCATTTTCTACAGTGCCGTAAAGTAACTTCCTTGAAGGCACAGTATCATTCTCTTGCATCAAATACTTAAATGTCTCAAAGTACACTTTTTTAAAGAGATATTAATTACTCTTAATTACTGTCTTAATTACTGTCTTAATATTTCTTCCCCACCTTATAACATAGTGAAGGTACATTAACGACATAAAATGCCTTATCTCTTCACTGACTTGACCAACTCCCTATCATTTCAAGGGTACAAGTTTTAAGCCTCGTGTAGATCAGTCCCCCAGCTCCATCTTTTAATGCCCAATATCTACCACCTTGCAAAGGTTTTTAATTTCCCCTTTACTGTGTATCCAAATCACCTGAAAAAAAAAATTAGCGGACGCGAGGGAAAATGTGTTACAGAGTGTTTTCTTAGATTAAGCAGATCAGAAATGAAAGAGCAGCTTAAACACCAGCTACAAAATTAGCTGATCAGATACTGCGACCCAGCTGAAGTAAATGCATTTCAATCATAAACTAATATCGGATGCTGCTCTCCGGAAAAAGCAGTTCAAGATAACAACTGAGAGTGAGCAGGGTTACAACTTTCCAAAATTAGCCTGACATGATCTAATTCAGCTTCAGAGGGAGTCAGATTGGGCCACGTGCCCACAGCAACATGAGTCCAACTGCTGCCTCACAAAAACAATAGTTAAATGAAAACTCTCTTATTACCACCATAATTAACCTGACCCAGTCACATATATTAGTAATTACTTTTTTTTTAATGGTAGCTTTCGTCCAAGTTTCCCCACAACTCTGTGTGCACTTAAAGATAGACTTCTACATACATATTTTATATACCTAGCAAGAAGGCTGGCAAGGAAAGGCAAGGATGTTCCACTGGAAAGATAAACCCATCTTTCAGTGTTCCAGAATAAAGAAATAACTTCCTTTGCTGTGTGAGGCAGTCTCTTTATATCCATATCTCCGTGCTTTTATTGAATAAAAGTTTCCTAAAGCCTCTAAAAATTGCAGCCACCATTTGCTGTTGGTGAGAAGAATGCCCTACATAATTTTCAACAGTAAGTACCAGTAATGCTCAACTGTTGCTGCCAGGGATTTTTTCCATATATCATACAAAAATACATTCTTAACACTCAGTTGCTCTAACATTAATTTATTTGCAGAGCCAGGAATGCAGCCTTGAGGGAAAAAAAATAATTAAAAATTGTTTTGTTGCTTTCATCTTGATGTTATTTTAACGTGACTGTTTCATTACAGCAATATATCTATGACCAACGAGGGACATCATTAAGTCTTTAGCTACTTAAGTTCTATTTAACTGGCCATTATGAATGATTGAGGAACTAATGAATTTGTCTTCAAAACAGCCTCAGAATTCAGAAAGCATTTTGTAGACATAGGAGGTAGATATTTGGCAAGTCTCAAACTAAATATTTGACAAAGCCAAAGTAAACACATGTCTCAAAACACTGACCCAGGAAGCCATAGTTTGCCCTCTTTAGGTAGGGTTAAGGGGTATATGAATATACTGGCTGAAGTTAAGATGGAAAATTTTTTGTCAATTTTTTGTGATTTAGCTAGGCAGAAGAAAGCATATTTTTCCGCAGAAGTGCAAGCTTAGATTGAGGATAAGTGGTTGTTTCTGAACTTCTGCATTTCAATAGCTCCAAACTCCACAACCAAATCTTGAGATTCAAAGTAACCACCCTGCTCCAACCACTGCTCCTCCCGGCATCAGGAAACAGCTATCTCAGTCTTTGCATTTTTAATACCTCCACACTGTGGGTTCTAGACTAGAACCCATCCTACAGCATTTGCAAAATTCTAGCTGGAGGGATTAGCAACCAACAACTACTCAAATCTGCCTGGATTATCTTGAAGATAGAAGGGAAGAATATTATGACTACTCAGATGTATGATAGTTTTAAATTACCAGCTGCACATTAAGAAGCAGTAAAGATTAAATTTAAGGCTTCCAGAACCTGTTTGTCCTTAATCTTATTTTTCATTTCTACTAAAACTTGTTACAAAACAGAATGGATAGCCTATATTTATTCCCTGATCAAATATGAACCAAAAAAAACCCAAAAAACAAAAAACACACGAAAACCCAAAAAAACGATTCTACCAGATATGGTTGTGTGATAAATACATTTTGACATCCTAAAACCAACACTGACATTATCTTAAATATTACACTTAATTTCTATAACTGCTATATTTTATGACAATGATTTGTTATATCTAACATGTATTAAGATCTTAACTTACTTTCATCTCCTTGAATCATTTATAGTCTAGCTACATCTTTCAACACACCACTGTTAATTGTCAGACAAAAACTGCATCCAAAAGGCTGTATAAAGTAATTGTTTTATTCCTTCATTATTGTTCTGGATGGATTTAGCTCAATAACCTAACTATTCTGCTGTTTCCACAGATCCTTCATACAGCCTTCAAGGAATCATTTTAAAAAGAACAGCTACAATTTTCCTTAATAATTAAACTTTAAATTGACTAAGGTCATCAGTAGTGTTTACAGGTTCCATTAGTTTTTAAACTATAGCTGAATTTACACTTGTTATTCCAAGAACTTTTTATGCTGTGTGATTTTACTGAAAATCAGAAGAAAAACATTTGCAAATACTTAGGCTTCACACAATTAACTGTACACCAGTCATCTCTGTTTCGAAATTTCCAGGATCACAAGAACAGTTCTAGGAGGCCACATACATTACTTTCTGTCATTCAAGAACTATTCAATGTGCACCACTTCTAATGCTTTATCAAAAATACAGATGAAATAGTGTTCTTACAGTTCACAGGCAATAGTGAAATAACCTGCAGAAGATTTCCTATATGACTGTGACCGGTTCAATTTTATTATCTGAAAGGTGTGGTAACACAGATTGCCACAGCCTGTGCAGTTAAGTTTACTAATGCCCTTGGAGCACTCACCTTCAGCAGAAAGGCTGGAAGAGGGCCCAAGTAAGCTATCTAGTAGTTAACACAAAGCTTCCCAAAAATTCCATTAAAACTGAATTTTGCCAAAGAAAGAGTGCTGTTCTCCATGTTCAGATGGCAAAACTGAATCGTACAGCACCAAAACGGGTTCTGGAAGGAGTTGAGAGGGTTGAAAAAGGGACCATGGAGGCTCCAGCACTTGGAATGGAGGTCAGTAATGTTGTAGGGGTCTGTGTGCCATAGCCTACCCATTCTTTCACCCTTCCAGCTTCCTAGAGTATCCTCTGCCCCCACAGTGCTACGAGTGTGTGGGATATAAACGGTCAGGAGCAGCCCCATCTCTGTGTGGCAAATGAGGCCATCGTGCTACTGGAATGGCCCATCTCCATCTCTTTACAAATAAAACACCAGAGTGGCAAATGAGGCCATCTGTGCTACTGGAATGGCCCATCTCCATTTCTTAACCTTGTCAAAGCAGACAGACAACTGTGCTCAGCAGCAATCTACTTTGCTTATGCCTAAAGCCAGATTTGCCTATTATGAAAATGGAAGGTGACACAATAATACAAAACAGTTTGAGTCAGTAGAAATGTATGCTGCAGCACTCAATTACAGCTGGGTGAATTAAGGACTGTGTTAAATTTAATCCCTCCCCCTCACTTTCAAATCAACATAAGATCTTTCACTACTAAAAATTCCATATAAAAATTATTTGAAGATCTTATCACTCAATAACTGAATTAATTCAGCTTGTAATTTCTACCCTTGAAGAAGCACAAGTCATTTTGTAGGAACCTGGTTTTCCTATTTTGGGGGGACAGAAAGAGACAGGGAATTATCTTTACACTTTTCGTTCCTCCTGTCTAATTTCCCTCCACAACACTAACTCCAGTCACATTTGGGGAGCACAATCCAATGACTACTACAAGAGTCAAGTAAGAGTCTGTTCTGCATTGTGCACTGATTCTAAATGGTGACTATTTACTGGTTCTACAAATAGCCTTATCAACCAAAAGGCACCATGTCTTATCAACTTTCTTTACCCACTTATATTGTATGCACTTTCCCAGTAAAGGCTGTTTATTTTTTAGTATGCCAAGCCCTCATTTTGATCACACTTGTTTACAAATACTCCACCCTACAGCTATTTTTGAAAGCATCAGTAATTAAAGCATCGGGATCTTCACGTTAAAGTTAATTCAAATACTATCATTCCTAAACACAAACTATTCCTTTTGCATTCTACAGCTCTAAATGCTACCCAATTAAAGACATCTTCATTTACAAAACACTTTCCATTGATAAAGAACTCTCAGCACACAGAACAGTTGTGTATCCCTTTACATACCTAACTGTATTTAATTTTTCTTTCACAATTCTTATTTAGAAAAGGCTATCCAAATGTTTATGTTAGGCCACTAACTCAGCCTCTTTACAGGTTCTTAACTCTTGGAACACAGCACAACAGTGTGCCTGCTGGTTATCATCCTGCTTCTGTCACAGGAGGTTAAGCATTTGATCCCTTGATTAAGATCCATGTGTTATGTTGATTTTATAACAGAAAATTACATTGCTCAAACCAGTATTTTTGAATATTATATCAAAGTTAACGCCTACCAGAGATATGCAAAAGAAAGAAGTCAGATTTCAAAGCACTGTAAGACTGTTGGAGAGAATCTCTACAGTCTGATATGAGACTGGTTCTACCACTCCAAGCTACCTGTGCATCATGACTGAACAGACAGGCCAGACTATCCAAGGGTGAATGAACCTACTGGCCTGTTTTTAACAGAAGTCATGAATCCTGAATATCCCCACAGGCTTATGAGCTTGGGCATCCAAATATCAAAACACCCAAGATCACAGACCATTTTGGAAAATGTAATCTGCATTCAGCAGTCGCCTATAGAAACAATCCTGCTGTAAATATTTAGCTCAGTCTTTGTGGAGCACTGTGGAATATATGTGTGATAAACTCTGTAAGTGAAAGCTCTGTTCTGTTTGCCGTCTCCGTGGCATATAAATAGAAAAGTCACAGGTTTCACATTTAACAGTACCATGAAAGAAGCATCTTTCTCTAAAACATTGAAACCACAAAATAGCATAGAGGGAAACATTTGACTTACTGTAAGGTGTTGTATCAGTAGGATCAGGAGGTGGAAAATTTTCTGTGAAGTTGACATTACACAAGTCCGTACTACAGCAGCAGAAGCGGTATGTTCCATTCTGAATCAAGGAAGGGGTGGTTGTAACTATACACTCCTCAAAGTGACACTCCTGTGGGTCTCCTATATGAGACCAGCAACCTGTAAAAAGAGGCAAATTAAAGAACCTTTCTTAAAAGAAGCATAAAATTAGTTCTATCAAATAGATAAACACACCTATAGAAATTCATACATTACCTAATTAAACATTATGAAGTGGGGTGAAAACAGTTATCATAATCTGCTTATCTGACTTTACTACTACCTTTTAAATCAAAACCTGAAGAATTTCTTTTAGAACTTCCCACAGTCAAGGAGAGGAAACATGGGCAGCAATGAAGGCCAACATCAGAGGTGTCCAGCTGTCACCTTAATATGACAAAACTTGAATTCCTAATCCTTCAAAGCACAAGCATGCCATTCCCCATTTCTCTGGTACCACAGACCATATCACCACCCTCTGGTCTAGAGTCTAAATGAATTGTGACCTAGTCCCCTCCCTAGGCCACAAGACTGCATTTATGTAGTTTGGTGCTTCTTGCACAATTTTCAAAATTCTGTCCTTCCTCACTGTCAACATCACTGGGCTTTTCTACAGTTATTTCTTGGTTAATACCAGGCCCTTTCTCCCTGCAGCAACTGTTCCTTCCCAAGTATGGTCAATGGCAGTTAAATGTCATTTATGTACAGATGTCTGGAAGGCAGAGAGGCAGCAGGGGGGCAGAGGTGAGCAGTCAGTCTGCCTCCTTCAGCAGACTGCCAAATCAAACATGAAACAACATGGAGTACAACTGCACAGCTGTTTGTAAACACCAGCTTTCATTCAGCTTTATACTAAATTAACTTGCATCCAAGTAACAAAGAGCAGAGAGCCTGAGAATGGTAATCAAAACGTCTCCAGCAACTGCAAGGCTCTTCAACCCTCCTACCATCACTGCCCCCACAGAACAGCACTGAATTGCACTACTGATCTGTGACAGTTTTGTGGCACAGTTGGAGTTTCCTTTGTAAACAAACATCCAACCAATATGAATACACATTTTTTTACTTAATGAGACATTTACTGTTAAATTTATCATTACATCAATACGTATACTGAAACTCAAGAAAGCCATCTTGACATCACAAGCCTCTGGACACCCTAAGTAACAAGAAATTTGAGTGCTTTTTCCTTCAACTGTGCCTTGATGTCTTTGGTTTCTTTTAGAAGTCGTTTATTTCAAAAGAACTTTCTGTTCATATTTAAAATTGCTAAATGGGAAATTTATAATTATGCATTTGTACAATGTGCAAGAAGCCTAGTTTTGCAGCTGTGCATCTTTGTATCTGCTGGCTAGATCACAAAACGTGAAATAAGTAGCAAAACTACTGCTCTTAAACTGAACTGTTCCATACCTTGTTTTACAAGATGTATGTCTCCTTCTCGTGTTTTTTCCCAAAGTCCATAGCAGGTACTGCCTTTCATGCACAAAATTGTGCCATTCTCCTGGGAGATTCGGCTCTCACTGATTCCATGGTCCTGCTGATACGGGTCCTTAAATGCACACAGCCGCTCCTCACTCTGGGTGGCTTGAGACAAAGAAAGAAAAATAAGTTTCGTCAGTGATTCTATGCATAAAATATTAAGGACGATTAAGGTCTTCTGGAAAGACACATTGAAAATCATCCTGAATTATATGTATCCATTCTTTAAACTCTACTCCCACAGACAGAAATAAAAATGAGGTTCTATCCCAAAGTTACTTTCATACAGATGACAAAAAAAACCCTCGGCAGATGTCACAAGATGAATGTGCAAATGTTTGAAGTTCATAGGTGCAGAATGAAAACTTCATTGCACAGTTTGCCATCATCTGCATCGCTTGTCCTCAAGCATAAACTACAGAGCTATTTGCTGGTTTCTCCAACAACTGCAGGTGTTACCTAATTGTTTACAGATCCTAAACCAAGATGATCTTTTTCAGACTGCACCCAGCCCAGTGCCTACTGAATTCAAGCCACTCTCTGGCTATTGACCTAGCTCTTCTTTTCCACATGACCCAGCCACTGCACTGACATTTACTGCTTTTTCCTCAGGAGCTGATCAGTTTGGGCTCTTTCACACAACTTCATTAATGACCAACAACCAAACTAGCAGAGTAAAGCCCCTACAACTGACCAGCAGGTCTGGGAAACACTGCCTGTAAACAGGAGCAACACTGCATGTGAAGTCTCCCTGTGGAATGTCCAGCAGCAACATCATAAAACATACAAAGAGAGCACAAAAATAAATAACCCCCTAATACCTGAAAAAAATTGTGGTTTTTTTCATTAAAACAAAACTAAAATCACCCACAAAAAGTATCCTGATTTTTATTTCATCAATAAATTTCAAAAATGTAGTATCTTAACAACTCATATGTTTGAACTGCCTCTGCAATCTTTTCTTTAGGAAGAATAAACACATTTAAACAATAAATTCTTCAAAAAGGCAAGAAGTTCAAGATAAATAAATCCTACATTTGTAGTGAGTATATTTAGAATATTTTCATTCTTCCCTTAGTCATTTTATAAAATGCATGGGAAGCCAGGTGTGTAAATACAAGGCAATTAAGTATTATTCAGAAGTACAGCTCAGTAAACAGCCAATCACAGTAAGAATTTGCACTAGGTTATTTCAACAACTAGATTTCATCCAGTTCTTTAACTCCCATGGAAGCATTGGTAGCAAAAAGATGCAAGGTGAAGTAGATTGGTCTTTTGGGAAAACAGATTTTGAACTTAAAATAAAATTACACTATATGTGATTGTAAGTTATGAAAGGTACTGTATAAAATAGTTCCTCACAGAGGATTTATTTATTTTATTATTCTGCAGCATTGGCCCCAAAGAAGCCATTTTGCAGCAAGGCAGACTTCCTGCAGAAACACTTCCAGTGCATCCCCAGTGCGGATGATTGGGTAATAAAAAGAAAAGCCAAGAGACTCAGATACATGTGTCTCAATTCCAAGGCCTTTGCTATTCATTAAGGAGTCAAAATTCATAATTCTTTTATGCTGAGGTAACCATAAAATGCTGCACCACCAAGAAGAGCATTCAGTCAGTGTCTCCCAGTTTATTCTGTGGCTGCAGTAACTAAAATAGCACAACTTAGCTTATTTTTCTAGTGGTCTGGCAGGGTGTGTATGAGCAGTTGAGCTGTCGGCTCAGTGGCAGTAAAACTCTCAGCTGAAGAGACAGGAACTTCTTCAGCCAGTGTAATTCAATCACTTGCAGCTCCACGTACCCCAAGAACCTGGCTGGCAGTCTGTGCTACTCACCCACCTCTGCACATGGGTCAGTGCACTGTTAACAGTTTACATTTAGAACTAGAGTTTTGCAGTGATAAATACATTTACTGCGAAGCAGGACTTGATAGTCAGAAACTCGGGTGCCTAAATTTCGTATCCAATTTTTTTTTAAATCTAAAGGGGTAGAGCTAGTCAAGTTACTGAGTACAAAAAGGTCACACATTAACAGCCAGCATATGCTGCCTCCAGCAGTACTTGCCAGTTGCACGTAGTAGTTTTATTCTCAGGAACAGCTGAGTATGCCAGGCGTGAAGCATCTGTCCTGCATTCTCTGCTCCATGACATGGGACTGGCCAAGAAACAACGTATGAAAGGACAGTACTCCACTGCCATAAGGGAACTGGAGCTGACTAACTTTTTGAAAATCAAAAGAAGAAAAAACTATCAGAATTAAAATTTTCAAGACTAAAAATGGGATAGAATTACACAGCCTTGTGAAATAGGGCCCATCTGCTCCAAGGGACACTACGAAGGTTTTAAAATCCATTGTGAATGATGGCTGAGTGGGGCTAAGGCCATCCAAGATGCTGGTTGTTTACAAAATCCTCAAATTGCTGCAACATAAGCCCTTTCATAATTTGACTTTACTGTGAAAAACAAACTTAACAGAATTTATGAAACAGACACACGAATCTGGTTTCCTTATTAAAAAAAAAAGTAATTCCAGGAAAGTCCACTTTCATAATACCTACCTCAATAGGTTTAAAAAAAAATATTTTAACCTCTCGATTAATGGAAGGGGAAAAAAACCCCAAAACATTTAGGTTTTGCTTTATACTCAGAAATACAGTTGCATGTGTCATGTCTGTTTTCCAGAGTCTGAGACAGCTTTAATTGCTAACTATCCTGGTCTCTTCATCTTTCTATAAATCTCTTAGCATCAAGGTTATGCAGAAGATACTTGAAAAAAGAGAAGTTGTTAACTGTCATGCTAGATGCTGTCCAACTACACACTACAGAAAATATGAATTGCTATCAAAGTCTTTTCTGATTTAAAAGATTTACATTGCCCTACAAGAATACCTGCAGAGGGGAGGAAGGGGCAAGCATGGCAAAATACAATTCACACCACTAGCAACCTGTCTATCAGTTTTCCAGCAAAGTAATAAAAATACAAGTTAACTTGACACATTTTACTGTCAGATGATCTCAGTGGGAAACTTTTCCAACAAAAAATAAAGGTTACTCATCCAACAACTAGAGTTTTCATGCTGATCACTGCACATTCCTGCTTCGATTATAACTTAGAGTAGAACAGCCCCTGTGGGAGCAGTACCCACTGCAATACTCTGCTGACCCCTGCCCCTTCCCTGATGGCATGGAACATCTGGAGAACAGGGGACACGGAACAAAAGCTACTTTATTTTTCTCTATGGCCTCTGTAGGTTCATTGTTGAAGTTGTAATGCCGAAGAAAATCGGGTAGGGCGTTCAGATGTACAGAAACCATCTTGAAGAACAACAGAATAGATGAGCTGCTTCAGTTTCTTTGCGTGATTTTGGAACATTCCTGCTCTGGGAATCTGGCAGTAAGGTTTTCTTCTTCCAGGCAGTGGAACCTAGTCAGGTCTAAAAAAATTTTAGTATTGGAATGTTTCTAGGTCAGGTCTTGAAAGCCACCTCTAGTCTAGAGGAGTACGCCTTAAACTTTGCCCAAAAGAAGTAATACAAAATACTACTACAAAAACAACACAAAAGTGCTGGAGTGCCTGCTTCAAAGTTTACCAAGTCTAACAGAAATCTTACTCTTCCAGGTAAAATATTGTGGTTTATTTGGATTTATCTGCCCAGACGTGAAATGTCCCAGCACACAAACAAAACCAAGACCTAGCACCAAAATAAGTGGTGGCACAGGTTTCACAGGACATCTGCTGCATGGTTGAAGTCATCTTTCAGAGCCCTGAATTTACCTTTATAAGGCAGATTTCATAGTAAACTATATTTATTCATCACACAGAACTCATTATACAGTCAGGTCTTTTCTAATTCACCTTTAATGAAAGGCCATGAGAGAGATGTTGAAACAAATGGCAACTGAATCCCTACATGACATACGCCACTGGAAAATTTGCTGCTACAGACAACTTCTAGCTTCTAGCTCTACAACAGCTTCTAGCTCTGTTGCTAGAAGCAACAGAGAGGCTGACACTGAAAAGGACAAAAGTAAAATCCAAACAACAAATCATGAAGGATTTATGATGAAATGCCAATTTGCCATTCCTCTTGAACCTGGGTACCAGACGAACTATGTCAAAATAATTCATTAAAAATTGTAAAATGAACTCAAGCTTCTGTTCTCTCATCCAGCAGAGGCTTCCAACAAAGACAAAAAGGGAAGGCACCATTCCCAGAAGTTGTACCAAGGGAAAAACCAGTGACAGCATAGCAAGTTCATCAATTCCCTATCATAAACCAGAGGGAAAAAAAAAAAAAGAGTTCTGTTGCTCTCCAGCCCATTTTACACCTCTGTTTATATAAAACCACACTTTTCTATCCAGTTTCAAAACCATTCTTAAAACATGAGTGGCATCAGAACTGAATATAGGTGCTTCTTCAAGCAGTCATCTAAGGAACAGTAAATGTTCTCAGCTTTCCTGCTTGGCTGCCATTACTGGCGAGTCTGATCTCTGCACACTTAACTTGAAGAAGATTGTGAACATTTATTGTCTTATTCCAAAAGGAGAATGGGGAAATGACTCCATTCAATTACTTTCCTGAAATTATAAAGGAACTGGGAATTCTCTGTAGTTTCTCAAGTCCATTCTGGGGCTCAGTCTTACTGCCACAACACTCTGGGGGCATGGAGCTCATCCCCATGTGACTATCCAGTCTCAAGGAAAAGGACCAGGGCTTCAGGAGTTTCCTTCTTGGCATATGGCCCAGGTTTTTATACGATTTACAATCTTAGCATTAACCAGTTCTACCATCAACAATAACAAAAAAAATCTGAACCTTATCACAGGAGAAATACTATATAGATGTTTTCAGTATTTTCTCCCTGTAACCACATTGCTGTTTCCAACTGCTCAGAAACAGAGAACTGATTCACACCGATATGTGAATTCTGAATGTTCACTACAAAAACACCCTGTGTTTACTATTTGAATATTTGCCTTTTTCCCCGCTAAAGATATTTCTGAACAGCAAAGATCAAAAGAAAATTACAAGTGCAACTACTCTCTGTGTCAGAAATCTTTTGAGAGATAAATATACAATTCATCCATACTAGGATGAGTTTAAACAAACGAATATGCTGTTCTTGCTTTTAATACATTAATTCTTTCACGATCACTTTGTGTTCTAGGAAAACATAATTACTGAAAACAATGAAACAGAAATACCAAAAGTTACAGGAATCCAACTGCAAATCCTTAGAACATGAGTCATGCTTTCATTAATAGCATCGGAAGTCACTTCCATTAGTACTTAGTTGACGCCTCCTGACCTTGCACCTATTCAATGCAGTACACAGAATTCGCATCAAGTGCAAAGGGAGGGGGAAAGGAAGGAAAAAAAAGACTCAAATGTTACTCAAATGCTACTCCACGGTCTACTTGTTTGGATTAAAGATAGATAAATAAATAAAACATTTGCCACTTTATGATTAATGCCAGGCAAAACATTTTGTGATGCAACAGTCACAAATAAAAGAGTCTGAGATAACAGTCAGAAGACGAACTCGCACGCAAGCTACAAGAACAGGCTTGCGAGCATCACAGACCACACACACGGTATCGTGGTGTAATTACATCCAACTGCCTTCATGACCATATAGGTGAAGACTTGAAAAAAAAAAAAAGACAGAAAAAGAAAAAGGTTTCCAAGCATTTGTTTGCCTGCAATGGGATTTCTTTAAATATAGGCCACCATACATTCAACCGGGAACCTCAGTAGGCTGCAACAGATTTGTTTATAAAGACTGAGGTTTTTTCTGTAACTTGTCCTTTCAATTAGTCAGATTTTCATCAGAACAGCCATAGACACAAAACCTGTTTTATTTTGGCCCTGTCAGCTTTCTATGGAGTTCTTTTATTTACACAATACGGGGAAACATCGTTGCCCTTGAGGCAGGGTTATGAGATAGCATGTGTCTTCATAATGCAAACTATTAAAGGGAAGGTGATTAAAGTATTGTACATCAGGAGGCTCCTTTGAGTATTTCTTTTCAACTACTGATAGCTAAATTCTGGTGTGATGTACAGAGAAACAGAATCTTGAAGAAATCATCACTTAGCAAGCACTCTACTGCTGCTTTTTTCATCTTTTTCTCCTTAGAGGTTTTAATAACAAATATTTCTAAAAGTGTATCCACTTACATTAAGATGTATCACAAGTGGATGTCTTTTGAAGGAAGCCATGCTTCACCAGACAGACCACCCCTAATACTAACTTAGAGTGGGAGGAAAAACGCTAAACTACTGGTAATCTGCTGAGTATTTACACTTCCAGTACTCTGCTTTGTAGCATGTCTGACCAACTGCACAGCAGGGATCTGTGCTGACTGGTCAGGAAACGACATACATTGTCTGCCTAAGGATTAGGCACAAGGGCATGAAGGTCTAAACCAACCCAAAATGGCCTGCAGACTTTCTGAGTAAGAGGTCAGGAGCAGCACAGTGCAACCCATAGCCAGGGAATGTCTGGTTGGGCACAGCCTATTGCTTTACAGCAAACTGCCATGTCAAAAGTCCTCCAGGTGGGCTCCGAAAAGCAACCACTAGATTAATATTTTAAAGACATGAAGATGAAATAATGGAAGCTTGCACAAAAGAATACAGCAGAACTTCCAGGAGGAAGGCAGGAAAGTAAAGAAAAATGATTCAGAAATTTGCATCTCTGGTCATACTTTCGTCTCCTCCTAAGAAAAGGAGAGCAAATAAAAAACATCACAATCATTATTTTACAGGACATATTATGTACCTCAAGATTTACTGCAAAATATATTTTGACAATGAAGCCCTTACAGTTTATACTCAGTGTTAAAATCTGGAATGATCTGTTCACAGTACTGCATGTCCTTAGCCTTCGTTGATGACAATTATTTTGGTTTTGTCTGCTTTTGCTGTGTAACATCACAGTTTCAAATGCTGGCAAATTACACAGAGCCAAGGGTTTGATTGAGAACTGGTGCCAAAACTAAAATAAATGCTAGTACTGATACCCATTTTGAAGTGATTGACTGCACATGCAGATGACAAAATCACTTATGTTCATTACAAGGTCCTTTGCCCTCAAAACAGCATAAGACTAGAAAATTTAAGTGTCTTTTTTCTGTACATGGATATACTTTCATCTTTCCTTCTCCTCAGTCTAGCCTTCAAGGAAGCAAGTCTGAAATGTTTTCTTTCCTTGCTCCCTTTCTAACACTGTGTTGTCTGCTGATAAATGCTACAAGCAGCAACGGAGACGCCAGCCTTTTCCTGTTGCATATTCTTCAACAGGGCTTGGGTACATTGGTGTTCCAGCCTCCTTCTGAAGAACCAGTGGTCTATTAGCACTAAATTAACACAACAGAACCAGACCATGTGGCAGCTGTGTTGTGTCTCTCACGCTGCGCACCAAGTTTGCACTTTGCTTCCCACCCAGGCACTGCTGTCTTGCACCACCGTGGTACATAGTCCATGGCCTCCTCTTAGCCCCATCTGGGACCAGCTGACCCTTCTGGCACAGACCCACTGCCCCCTGGCCACCAACACGTGCCCCCCTTGCAGCCCATTAGTATTATATGCCTTTGCCCAGATGCACTCACCATACCAGGAATTTCATTAACTGGAATTAATGGGAAGAGAGAGGTATGGAGAGGCCAAAAAGTAAATCGCCAACTCAAACTCTTTACTGAAGGCCTTGTTCTCCTTTTCTCCAAATCTACTCTCAAAGGAAGTGTTACCTTAGAAGAACTGAGCTTAAGCAAGAGGAGTCACACAGGAGAGAACCAGGATGGCAGAGATTTATTGCTAGCAGCTGAGAAATTACGTAGTTCCCAAATGCTGCCAGATGTTATGAAAAAATACCTGAGCTTACTGCCCATAAACTGTCACTGCTTTATTTCTACAACCTTCTAAGTGTTTCTGAGGACCACTCGACCACCTCGCTGTGCAAACCTCACCCAAACCAGACATTACCACAGATTCAAAATTCCATCCATTTAGCAAAAGCTCAAGGCACACTGGCAAGAAAGATAGCAACACCTGTGGTTTGGGTCAAAACTCAAGAATTTCAAGCAAATTTGAACAAACCAAGTTAATACTGTTACTGTATCAGTATCAAGAGGCTGAGGCATTCTTCAGCTAATATGGGAAGAGATTTGAGCTGAATCTATAATGAGGATATACCTCATTGGCTCAACCAGGGTCAGAGAAGGACAAACTGCAGAATTAAAACCAAGTGTCCTGAAGTCTCTACTACAGCTGTAACAAGGTGACCTTTGACTACCTTTACTTAGGCCACTAATCAGAGCTTCCCCCACCTTACAAGATCTCCCCCACAATGTATATACATCTAAACAAGAATCTGCCTCTCAATGATTCAGCATTTTCCTTTTACAGTTGTGTTCAGCTGGTATGCAGGACATTTGTTTTTATTGTGTAAGTCTGTCTAGTCCAGCAGGCTTCTTCCTTCCACCTTTATCCCCTCTAATAAATTCCCATTGATTTTTAACTAGACAGAATTAAAACAAAATGTACGAAACAAACAGGTAGTGGAAAAGGTTATCAATCTGTCCAATATGAAATTCCTAAATATATCACCTGCTAGCTGTGAAAAAAACTCTTTTGGTATGTTACAAAACAGTAACAGCACCTTAGTTCAGGGATCACACAGGACTGACAGCATCTTACCACACAACTTTTCTATTAAGAAACAGCTAAAGGCTTTACAGCAAAAGACTACAGCAGGTTTTTTAATGTAAAAATAGTAAAATGTCACGGTATTTTAGCATTCACTTTCTTAAGCTCTGAAATACTCATCTTTCTTACCAGACTTCAACTTACAGCCAATCCCAAAACCTTTACATTTCATATTACAGCAAAATCCAGTCAGTGTGTCCAATGTGGAAATGCAATGGTCCAAGCACATTACAAAAGTCTTCTGAAAAAGCTGTCAAGCTCAAATACTGGAAAGTAGAAGCAAATTAGCAAAAAAACACGATTTAACCATTAAATACCATGCAAGTGTCAAATCATGGAATATGTTCAACACTCACTTAAGGGAGAATCTAATCTAAACACGTTAGTGGAGTACAAAGCACAAAAACATTTACTCTCAACTCTGAATGCTTTTTTTTTTGGAAATAATCTAAGAGCTTCCACAAAATTAATGAAGTAGAAGAAGAAGATTTTCTGTGAGGCGTCACATGGCAGAAAGCACCTCGTGGCTTCCAATCCCACTGACTGGTTTGCACTGTCTTCTTGTCTCAAGATGAAACGATTCCTTATTTTACCCCATGAGCAAACAGGAATTCCAGTCTTTACACATAATTGAATCAGCTCAGAGAAGCTACTCTCAGACTCATGATGTAGAGCAAAAGAAAATTTTTCAACAAAAAGTATTTTGTAAGCCAGCTCTAATGTATGCCTGCCACTTTATTTAAGTATTAGTCCAAATCACACTAAAGGTTATTAAGGCCCAGATTTCTGGAAAAGCACAGGGAAGGATGTAGTTGGCTTTCACTGGCTCAATGGGATTTTGGACATCCAACTTCTCTAGGTCTCCTGGAAAAATCCCAGCCTACATTTAATCTGAAAACACGAATAAGTATATTACAGGATTTAAACAAGTCTAGCATTTTTCAAATTATTTTTTTATATATCTTTCAATTCTTAAATTACTCCATTCAGAGAAAAAAATAAGTAAGTTCATGTTACTGTTTAGCAATTATGTCAGAACAGAAATCACCACAGCCTTAGTCACACATAATCTTTTCCAGTGGCCAGTGCCTATTCACGGAACTGAAAAAGCCTGAATTCTTTATCTTTGCCCTAGACTGGAGTTCAGGGATTTTTTTTTTTCTGGGTATGAGCGTCTGGCTTTTGTTTATCTGGGCTGTCAAAGTGAAGTATCTGCATGGAATAACACAGGAAACTCTGCAGCAAAAGCAACAGTAAGGCAGACTAATGATGTGGCATTTATCCTCCAAACTCAGATGTAACAAATTTCCCACAGCAAAATCAGTTATTTCAGAGTCTACTTTAGACTCTGAAAAGTCTAAAGGCCTTTAAAAAGGCCTGCTGCTGGATAATCTAACACATGTAATGTACTCACTTTTCTAGCTAGCAAGAATGCCAGTGCTACTGCAGGTATACTGAAACATTTTCCAGAGTAGCTGGAAACATTTTCAGTAGCTTAAGTTTGGAGAAAGATAGTACCCATACTGCCTGTCTCTTACAGTATATTACAAAAATTCTTCCTATAAAGGCTTTTAGGAAGCTTACACTACTGGCAACATACTGAAACATCTGAACGCTGGTAGACATTCTATGACCTGAAGCTACAAGGAAATTAAGCTCTATAATCATATTTTGCCCTCAGAAATATACATTATATTATCTTCTGACTGACTACAGAAGCTTAATCTATTTGGCTTTGGAATCTTGAATTCTGAAGAAAATGACAAGAGGAGCAAAAGGCAGAAACTACCTTCCATCCTGACATACTTTATGAAGGCATCAAGCCTCTCACCTTTTCAGAATTCCTTCAAGGCCTTTAGTACTATGCCACTGAATATCCCACAAACCATTGTTAATCTTGAGTCAAGAGCAGGGGTAACATGACAGCTCCCTGTGCACCTTAACACAGCCAGTGAAAGGTGAAAGCCAACTCATGCAGAGGACAGACTATTATCAAGGATCAGTAAGAGATCGTGGGCTGCTACAGGAACTTGGGACCTACTTCAAACACTCCTACTTTGTGTTCCTTAGCCGAGAGAAGGTATGGAAAGAATTGTCAGCTAAAGGTATTTATGGTGTTTGTTGAACTGGGCAAAACCAGAAAATATTGACTTTTGCTTCTGTTAGACTTCAAGGTTATCAGCCCACTGAACAGAGGTCACCATTCATATATTTCTTGATGCTACAGTGCTTACATTGTTAGAAACTTATGGGCACAGCACAGAACTATTTAAAATTAACTCATACGTTTTCTTCATGCATTTCTTCTTTTCCATTTAAATCTCTGTTGTAGGCAACAACAACCTCACTGGCTAAGAAGGTGATAAAAGCAAACTTCTGCAAACTTCCTACAGTCAGAAGAATCAGTGTCTAGTCAAGACAAGCTCTTCATTAACTTCTGGTTTCTAAACTTAGGCAGTTAAGAAGGGTATGGTTGGTACATGCACACCAGCCCAGGTTACTGAACACACTTGTTTCAAGGCCTGGCTTCCACGTACTGAAGTACAGTACGTCACACCAAGGAAACAAACTTCTGGGGACAAGGAAACAAAAAAAAATATTTTAAACAGCAGAGGACTGTTTTTAATTATCTTTGTTGATGCTAATGACAGGAAGCATGGAAAAGGCCACTCCCAAAATACAGACACTCAAAGAAAAGACTGTAATCAACTTGCTTAACATTCTACATTGCACACCTGAGGATGATGGCTACTGTTGTGCTCAGAAGACCATCTTAACTCCTCACCCCATATATATGTACACACACACACACACACACACACCCCCAGCTAGCACAGGTTAAAACTCCCAAGACACAGCAATAGTGTGAGCAGAAAACATCAGGGTCTCCAGGTCACTGGTGAGCCTCATTCACCAACCAGCTGTTCCAGGGGCGAGCACAGAGCCAGACTGTGCTGGGGCTTCCCCACACGCACCGTGGCTCTCTACCACAGACAAGATAAGCCTTTCAGTCCAGGACTTTTAGAGTTCACACTTTTTCTGAATCAGACCTGCTTTAAGGACAGGAAATAAGCACAAACAGCATCTTAGCATTTGGGACTACTAAGGAAGGAACAACACCAAATCTCATATAAAACCAACCAAAAACAGTGTAGAGGCTTCACAATAGCAGAATTTAGCAGCAAAGAGGTTGTTTCCTCTACATTTTCACTTTTTTTGAGAGACTTTAGTCTTTTCACAGTACAAAGTGCTATATACATTTATTACAGGGACACTGAACAAATATTAACTGGTTGATTTAGGTGTTTTTAGAAGCAAAGCTATGATCAAACAGTACGTCAGCCACTACTGAGAATGTTTTAATTTCTGATTGGGATCACATGGTTTAGTGGTGAACACGGTGGTTCTGGGTTAATAGTTAGACTCACTAATCTTAGAGGTCTTTTCCAACCTTAACAATTCTATGAGTCTATGAACTGATGAATTTTTCTCTTAACTTGAACTAGAAACCTTAGAAAGCAATATAACTTGCAGCAAATATTTAAATAGCAGCTTTAAATAAGTACATGAGTTAATAAAACTGATCTGAATTTATTTCCTAGCAAACTGGTTCTAGTTTATGAAAATTGAAGTATAACAGTGAAAAACACTGATGTTTGCACATGCATTATTTAAGTTACATTTCTTTATAAAAAAATACAGTGTTGTACAGAATACTGCATATTTTAAATAAGCCATACACCATTATGAAATAGCTTTGGTATTCTTTTTAACAGAATTGTATAATGGAAAACTTACTTGCAATCTCTCTGTAAACAAGAGATCCTGATCCAAACCTGAATTACTTGACATGGTGATAAGCCAGATAAGGACAATTTCTGGTGATTAAAATACAAATCCTTCCAATGTTGAATGAATTTAAGTTCAATTTTTTTGCTAAACAGTTTTAAGACAGACATGCCTTTTTTTTTCTTTTAACATAGATATGAGAAAAGGGAAAAACCCAGAAAACACTCAACTCATAATCTGAATATGTGTTTTAGAGTCTTAAGGCAAGATATAATTTATTCTACAATATACACTAAACACATTTACAGGATCAGACAGGTTTTCAAAATCTCTGAGACAAACTAATACTGCAATCAAAGGATTAGCAAAGCAGCTGCCTATATGCCATTACAGCTGATTATCATAGACTGTAGACAGCTAGCTTACTTGGAAAGTGCTTTCAGGAATACTGCACTGCTGCCAGAGAGAAGGGTATAGTAGGCTAAATAATAACTCATTATTTTATTTAATATACATAAAACTGGACACTTGTGCAATATAAATTGCATGATGTTTTAGAAAACCTTGTTATAAACTACATTTACAATAAAACCTGGCAAAATGGAGAAGTGAAGACACTTACAAGACATTGCCATTCAGAGCTAAGGATGCCATGCAGTGAAGGTTTGACTTTTCAGTCTTCTCCCCAACTCTTACTAAAAACTAAATGGATTCCATAATTCATCTTATCATGAATCCTTATACATGCCAGGATAAAATCACGGAAAGAGAAAAACTGAACAACTTGGAAATTAAAAGTTTTATCTTCAAAATGTTTTCAAAGAGCTCTTGAGTTCACATGTAGAAAAAATTGCAAAATATAAACTTCCAATATCCCTCAATAAAAAAATTGTTATTAAATAGTCTTCAAATAGTTTGTTATGTCCAAACAATTTTCCCTCCTTAAGGCTATGAGAAAGAATTATTGTTCTTACTGAAGACTGAGCTCTTTCCAAACAGGAAAGCAGCAGAACTCAGCATATTTAACAAGATACTGAAGTGTTTACAGCACTGCTTACAAAAAAAAGGGAAACGTCTTTAGTTTTTTACTAACACTTCAGCATCATGTTCTTTCAACATCTTTATGAGTTGCACTACTGGTAATGAGACAATGTTTGCATCACTCCAACTTGATACAACTATAAAGGAAATACATAATTTATTATCTATGAAGAAAATTCAGATGTGGATGGAAATTATAGTAGTGATTTGTTCATCTAGTAAAACCCCTCCTTTCGGATGACACTGATGCAAACCCAAAACTAGTAACCAACTGAGTTCATCTCTCAGGTAGTTGGTAAAAGAAATAATGTTAGCAGAGTAGAGCTGTATCTCTCTATCAGAAGTATGGACATGGCATTTTTTTGGCTGCATATGGTTTACTTAGACTAACACTGGCTTTAGTCTATGTAATTTGAAATTATATATTGAATTCTGAGATTCCTGTACAGGGAGAAAAACAGGATCATCTTGATCACAGTTTCTAGCTATTGATATGGCCTCTGTATCCCAGAAGAGGAAGCCAAAGTCAGAATTTCACAGCCAGTCAAGAGAGGACAGACTGCCTAGGGGTAACTACAGAAGTATAAATATGCACCAGTTATTCAAAGTATGGCTTTCCAGAAAGCTTTTAGATTAAATAGATTATTCCTCCCCTACTTGCTTCTTCTCTAGTTTGTCTTCTTTCCCTCACCTTCTGGGGATTTAAAGGTATTTGAACATCCTGTGTAGGAGATGAAACAGCCATTCACAGTTTTTAAATGCTCTATCTGAATGAGCAGAGTAGTTAAAGGAAAGAAGCTTACCATAGTTTTAATCTCAGCTTCTGTGTTTACAATATGGTTACTCTCCAAATCTTGCTTGCTGTCTCTATCCCATAATACTGAAAGGTCAACCTCTCAGGTTGGTAAGCTTTTTTCACTCTTATATAAAATCTCCTGAAATCTTCCTCCCTATCCATCCACCCAAGTAAAGATTCCTAAGAGAGTCCACACACAAGTACATCCACACCACCTTTGTCTTCTTTATTTTTAAAAGCTGTATTTTCCATTACACCTTGATTTTTTCTAAATCACAGTTGCACGTCACTGAGGACAATGAGGATGAGAAAACAGGAAATACTTTGATTGATGTGGGGTTTAATGTTACCAAGTTTAATGTTACCAAGGGACCAGAAAACACTAACAGAAATTAAAGTGAAGAAGATCCCAACAATAGAATCAGTTGGATTTCACAGAGGGAAAAAAAAAAGGAGCTCATGCTCAGCTTCATTAATCCTTTCCCCCTCGTCCCCTCCTCCAATTAGTATGCCTAAGGGCTCTCCGAGAACACTGCACCATAAGGATGTACAACACAGGTATTAATGCAAAACTGGAAGTAAAATAATGAAAACGTTCTTGTCTGTAAAGAGAAGAACAGAGCACAAACCAAGAAAACAAAAATCTTGGACAGGTTATCATTTCAGAGTAATAGCAAAGGAAAATGAAGGAAGCTCAACAAAGGAAATGTGCAACTGTTACCATCTGACAATAAGCCAGTGACCACCAGTTACAGAGGAAAAGGAGACACGACAGTTCTCAGGCTTTGCAAAAATACTAACTTGTAACTGAAAAACACAGTCAAGATAAGTACAAGGAAATTCAACAATCTCTGAATATACTAAGTAGTTTACTCATAAAATACCATCATCATAACAGGAGTATTTGGAATTTAAAAGCTACTGAAGCAGTGAGTGCAGAATCTGTTCCACAACATTTAAGGTTCCAGGTAGGTTTACCCCAGCACAGAGTTCATTATTAGGTTCCCTTCCATGTCCCCATTGCACCCCTTAAGCAGTAAGGTTCTCTGTCTTATCCTTAATGCTTAACCTTGTTGAACTCCCACCTTACCTTTCAAAGTCCTACCACATTCAGTACCCCAAGTGATTATTTTTCAATCTGCTTATCATTTCCTTGCCTGCTCTTCCCCTGATGTATTTGATAGCAGATGCACATTTCTCCCATAAGCACCACTACACCTTTTTTAGGTCACTCTGTATGTGCAGCACAGTTCCTGTGAGCAGCTGCCAAGTCACAGTCACTCTCTTCATTTCATCCAAGCTTGTGCTGAAATTAATTTCTACCAGAATGTAAGTCCATGATGAAGAAATTAGTTCCCCCTTTTTAAACCACTAAAAAGGCATCAACAAAACTCCCATGCTAGCAGATGCATAAAGCTGATGCACTGTGTGGCTCCGTTGTGCCTGTGTGGCATTCTTCAGCCTGTGACTTGGCCTCCACACTTTGGTATTTTTTGCCCTGAGTCATTGTACTGTTTTTATAATACTGTATTTATAATTCTGATTATAAATAAACTGAGACGGCATCCAACTCATGCTTTCATCCAAGTACCTATCAAAAATATTAAAATAAGAAAGATCAAATCTGTCCTGGTTATGGTCATGTTGACTTCTATTACAAAGTGCTTATCAAAGTCCCTAGTCAGGAGAAGCAATTCATTCTCTCATTTCATGGGATAATACATGTAACTCCAGGATCTGAGGGAAGGAAGGCAAGCACATTCTAGAGACCTGTCAAGGCTACAGTAATGCCACTGGCACAAGCACCCACTGTGGAAGACCCTGTTGGTGATCCCGGGTGAGCCTGCCAGCCAAACCCACCAACTGAACTGTCGGGGCTCAGACTGATAGGCATTCCCACATGGATGGCCACAGCACCGCAGCCAGAATGGCAGCAGTGGAGATTTCTCCCGCATTGGTTTGGTTTTACCCACGGAGAAATATTTGGCAGTCCCCTCCTTAACCCTATGTCTGCTCTACAATCCAGAGACACCAAACGCTAAAGAGAGCAAAAAGTTCTTTTTTTAGGCTCTATCCTCCTCTCCTGCCCATCATAAAACACTGCTTACTTGTTATTTTCAATCAAATTTGACAGAAAAGTGAAGACCCTCATGGATACTCATTTCTCAAGAGTTCAAAGAAAGCACGCTGGGTAGAGGCAAGTGGCACCAGAACCACTTCAGTGGAAAGAAAAGGTGCTTGTTAGGCATAAGGGATTTTACAGCTTAAGGAAAGATTACTTAAAAGTGCCTCCTACTTAATCCCAGCACGGCAGCTCTCAGAGGACCTCTGGCAAACAGGACATTCCCAATTTGGCCAGAGCTTGTCTCATCACCACGTTTCTAATCCACATTTCTCACTTCTGTAACTTTTTAGCATACACATGTAGCTGTTTACTTATATTGTACTGAGGTTGTTAAATTCCAGTCAGGTGCCAAATGGCAGCATTAGAGTCAGATACGGTGTCAGTATGTGAAGCTGAGAATCACTGTGGAGGTCTCTCTGCTCCTCCTCAGCACAGCTTCCCAACCGAGCCCAGTTGCAATGGAACGGGAAAGGAAATGGAAGAAGTGCCACCTGCAGTGTCTTGCTGTGTTTTCATCTGAAATCAGCCATACGCTCCTCACAGCAGTGTCTGTTTATCAGGCATTACAAACAACTGAATCCTAAGGGATCTATGCATGCACACCCCCATCACCTTCTGCTGAAGCACACACTAACACTAATCCCACGCTGGCATAAGCGGCACCTTAAAAGAGTCAAGAATTTTGTCCATTAAAAAACAAAACTTACACTTGGCAGTAGGATGAACCAAACAGACATTCTTTTCATTTTATACAGTTTTCTTGAGATGCATAAACTGATTTAAAAGATTCCACTCCGGACACCATTTAAAGCTAAATGAGTCTGAGGCTGTCAATTTTTATTTTCTTAAGCTTTACTTTTTATATGTGTTCAAAGAAAATAAGTACTGAAAAACATCACTGCAAGCATCACTATAGCAACTGCAGCTCTTGAAACTTCTTGATGCAACACACTCAGATTCCAGATGGAGCAAAATGCCATGTCTATCTTGCTTTTCTAAGGAGCCTCTCTTTCCTACAAAGCCTCCAAAGACTAGCAGGGACATCTGCCACAGAAGTTGCTCTTGCAAAGACCACACAGACGAGTAAATTCACCTATTTTCACAGTTCTGAAAACAAATAAAACAATCAACATCATGACATCTGCACCCAAATGCCTGCATGAAATGTCACTAGAACAAGAAAAGAGTTATGCAAGGTATTTATTTGAGTCCCTTTACAACCCAAGGGTTGACCTCATTAAAGTCAGAGGCAGTTTTGCCACATATTTCAGCAGAGCCAGAATTCAACCCTTCATGGGAGGTTTCCCTGGTAGCTCAGCTCTTTGACTCACCACACGGCATCCAGAGTATTTTGTAGCATTTCACTACACCTGCTGCCCATCAATTCTGTCTTACTACCTGGATGCAATTTGTAGAAAAGGCTGTGTATCCTTGAATCAAAATCTTAGAAAATAATAACAGCAAACGTACTAAGGAGATTGTAAACAAATCCAGGGTCATTTTATTTCTAGGAAGAGACAGAAGACTGGAGTAAAGGCATCATTGGCTTCTATTTTTTATGCAGCCATCCAGGGAGGAATAACAGATAATTGTGTATTTTGTTTGTTGGTTCCAGCGTTCTGCATGTAATTCAGTGTTATGGAAGCAAGAACAACCAAAGGATCATTTCAGGTGCCACTACAAACTGCAACTGCCATCATAATATCCAAGTGAAAATTAAAACACCATCAAAATGCATCAGTTCTCCAAAGTATTCCCATCGCCAAAAACACATGGGAAAAATGCCAACAATGAAAACTCCTTATAGATTCTCTGGTTTGGCCCATCTTCTGAAAAATAATTAACAAGGCATTCATCTGGCTCTTGTCTAATCCCTTTTTGAGTTTGCATAAGTTCCAAGGTGAACCTGTGATATTTATTGCACCTTCTGGGCCTGAATGAAGCGGCAGGACTACGGTGCAAGGAAAGATGAGTAATCCACCACCGCTAACGGCAGGCACAGATGCCAGCATTTACAGGCTTCTTGCAAGCCACAATTTTCAAACAGCAATATGGTCACGTACCAGAAACATCGTTATGCCCTGGAGATTCAGCCCTTTGTCCTCCAGTTGACATAAACGAAAACAAGTGTCAGTACATCAAAGAATGCTGTCTGCGTTTCTTATTGCAACTTTCTGCTATAGCTGACAGATGGCTCAGTTCTTATGGGTGGAAGAAAAAAACATTTCCTAGCAGACCCCAAATATTTGTGCTTGCTTGGCACACCTCTCAAACAATTCAAGAAGAGGAAAATGGGGTCAGTATGAATTCTCTTTCTGAAAGGAAAATAAATAATGGAGGGAAATATACAGGTCATGAAACTAATTAATATTGTGCAGGCCATATTTGAAAAATACTAGATAGAACACACATCTAGTATTTCCCTTCTAGAGCCTTGGGCCATAACACCCAAAATAACTTCAGCTGCCAATTATCTGGAGTCCATCTATCGCAGTGAGAAATCTGACAGTCACTAGTGGGGAAACTGCAATGAAAAGATTTAAGTTACCACTGCCATTTGGCAAATGTGTAAGTAGTAACTTAGATTATTTTCCTTGAATAATAGTTTTTTATTTTTAAAATCGTGAGGGAATGTCTGCAATTCCTCATGGATATCCCATGTATGATATGAAGTTCAGGTCTGAGAAAAAGTTCAAGCAGTGTCAATAGCTAATCTGCAAGCAATGATGAGAAACTACCATCAACAGCGATAACAACTGGAAACATTTCTTAAAAGCTTGTCTAAATTCTCACATCAAATCTCTAAACAACAATTATTTTCTAAGTTTATACATGGAGTTTCATGTACTAAATACAAACCCAGCCATGCAAATTTGATTACACATTTCTGGCATGCTATCAAGGCACAGAAAAATGCCACATGTACTTGTCTACTCAACTTTAACTAGAGATAATTCCACTCATAATTATTCAGAAGATTTAAAACTCTTTTTTTTTGGTTCATCTAAACAAGTTCAAGGAAATCACCTCTCATCTGTGCATATTTTGCGGGGAAAAAAGCAAAACTTTAACAAAATTACTTCCTTCTATCTCAGCCACTTCTAGATACAAAGATGGCATGTAGGATCTACGGCTGTAGAGTTCCCACATCACAAAATACGACTCAAAGAACCTGCAGCATGATTTAGATTGTGTCAAGGAAAGCTGCAACCTCCTACACTATTGAACAGATATTTTGAGGTAAATGTGAAATATATATGTCATTGTCGAGCTTAGGGGGGAAAAAGCCAACAACAAATGCTTCTATGACAAATTGTTAAGTTTGTACTTCACCCATTCTAGCATTACTAAACAAATAAGCTGCAGTGGTCAGTTATACTTTTCCTACATCCTATTATCAACAGCTGTTGAACATCTGTACTATTAACACACTAAATATTCAAATCAACTTATCTTTTCCAACGGAAGGGAAAAATCTCAGGTTTCCAGTCTGGTCAGCAATTTTTCCAATTTTTTTAGCTTCTGATGATGTTTTAAATACTTGTAGAACTACCATTTCTTGGAAAGGAAACTTACAGAATGTAATAGCCATCAGTATGTGCTCCTCTCTCTGGGGCTAGAAGCCCCTAAAAATTAAACCAACATTCCACAAGAAATTATAATCAACTCCCTCTAGGCTCAGGTATCAACTATTTGTCAATACTTGTTTAACAGCTCAGTGTTCATCTCTCCCTGCTCTTCCCCAGACTCCTAAGATTTCCTACCAAAAGACAGCACCACTACACTGACTGAACATCAGTTTGTGCAATTCTTACAGTAATTCTAAACTCCTTTGAGAAAGCAAACAAGAAGCACATTTTCTTTCAGACAACTTATCTGCATCGTAAAACAAATGCTGGTTTAAAAGCTAATTGTAACCACTCAGCAGTAGTGCTGCTTGCATTGCCCTGCTCCCAGAAAATGATTAACACCACCGCATGGGACAGGCTGCTTCCCTCCTCCATAATCAACCCTGCTAACTAAGTTTTCGGACAATATAGGACTATTCAGATCCCTATGCTGGCCTGCTTCTTTGTGTCTCTATTAACTGATGTGCAGCTGTACAAACAGCAGTGTTTCACCAGCATACAGTCTCCTTTAATACAATTTATCTTATTCAATAGCACTTCCATAAGCTTAAATGAGCCCAGCATTTGAAAAACAGTAACAAATACCTTCAAGACATACTCCCCCATCTACAAAAAGATACCTACACCTCTCAAATAGTAAACTGCACGACAGTCTGTCTGCTGCATCTCCACAAAGGGGTTTTGCTGAAATCACAAGTCCTGGGGAGTGTGAGGGGCCATGTGTTAGTTTTATGAATATTCTGACTCATTATCAGGTTCCGTTCTCAAAACAGAAAACAGCACTGTATAAGCTTTGCCAGTACAACCATCTACAAAAGCCACCATTTATTTCTTCAGGTAGAAGAGGTCTCCCCAGCTGTGCTAAGAATGCCATCATCTTCCTAAATAAACTATTACACTGATGAGGAGACTCTAATTTCTAAAGAAAAGTCTGGAAAGAGTTGTTTTTGCAAATTTGCAAAACAAGTCAGCTAACCCGAGCAAACAGTCCCCCCCTCACAGCTGACAGCCCTGGCTGGCAGCAGGTTGTAACTCATTTTCATGCTTCCCCCTGCTCCCTCTGCAATCTTTTTGGGCACTTCTGGGTAAAAATACAAGAGAAATACAGAAGAGACATCCAGACACATCCATGTAACTCACACACCCAATCCACTGCTAAAAGCAATTCACATTACAATGGCTCAGCTATGCTAAATTATTCTGGATTGTCTTTGCACAGATAGGGCATAGTTTTGCATCTTAGTTGTTCAAAACATTCAACAGGGGAGCACTTAAATGAAAAGCTTTTTATATTGGTGCTGCTCAGAGCTACTGTGTTTTTTAGAAAGCCTTAAATCTTATTCAGATCATAATCAGAGATCCGATACAGAAAGGAAAATGTGGCATCACAGTTGAAAATCCTTTTGCCAGGCAGAATTCAATTTCAGAAAGTGTTCTTTCTTGATCTCCTAAAACACAGGTGCCTCAGCTACTGAATATTTCAGAAAAGTTACAAATAATCTGAAATTTTCCCCAAAACTGATATAGAGAGTACACTTTTAATATTAGCCAAAAAAAAAAAACTTTATACCTTGTAAGAATTATTTCAAATGGATTTAAATACCCTTTTTCTAAATAATTTACAGATTGCAAAGAATGGGACATGTGAAAACTAGATCATATTTTTCTAAGTTGGCAATGTTTACATCTGTAACACATGTTATTTCTCGTTTGATTTAGAGTATAGCACAAGAGCAGTCGATTCTATTAAGAGTCTGGGAAGACCTTTGAACATCCTGTTACAGTTACTGTGTCTCACTAACGCAAAGGAAAAGGGCGAGGGACAGGAGGGAACACATTCAATTTTACAACAGCAGGAGTTACGGCCTGAAGTTTATTTCCAAGAACTCAGCTAACCCCTCGAGCACAATCAAACACAGCAGCTGATGGGTGAAGCAGTCCTTTCTTTCCTCCCCTCCCTATTTAAACTGCTTCTCTTCGCTGGGAGAGACAAGGCCGAGGCTCCCCTGCCCTGAATGCCTGGCTCTGGTCCAAGCTGCCCTTAATGAGGTCCTGGCAACTCCCTGGCACTGCAGACGCCTCTCAGCGCCGCAAACAGCCTTCATCAAACAGACCAGAACCGCGGGCAGGGCTGTGCCTGACAGCAGGGCTTTGACTTCCAAAATAAAGAGACAAACAGACATTCTAGAATATCGCATACCCCAGACTTTATCTGAGCTAATCCGATCTCACTTCAACTCTTCTCCAAGAAAAGCGAGCGCTAATACCTTATAACAATTAACAAAGTTTACATATTGTGCTATTCAGGCCGGCCAACATTTGATGCAAAAGAAACCCTTAACTCTTCTCATTTCAATTGTTAGAAATCCAGTTATATATTCAATATTTGGGGAGGGGAAAAAAATCAGCAGTAGTCAAGTTCTGATTTTCTTTTCTAAGCACCACTGATAGGACAAATCACTACAACAGGAACCAAGCTCTAAAAAGCAGAAGGAGATTCATTCTTTAAACAAGTATCAACTAAAGAAACACCACAATAACACATTAGTGACACTACTCACTATAATTTGCTAGAGAATGTAATGCCCACTCATACTTCCACATTTTTTAAATTACAATAATTGTCATGCTTCGTGTCCATGTTTTAGATTATCTCCTTTTCTGACTGACTACAAGCTTGGTTTAAAAAAAAAGAAAAAGATTACAGTACAACCTAACTATACCACAGAGAGCAGTTGCTCTGCTTCCAAGCTGATCCACACTTAGTTTCAAGTAAAAAAAAAAAAAAACAAAAAAAAAACAAAAGTAGCCAGAACTGTGCACAGAAAGTGCTGCTGTCTCTTATCCAGTTATGGAGTAGGATTTTCTTGTTTGGGTTAGGGGTTTATTTATTTTGAAAGTAATGTCACTTTCCTCTACAGTTATTTGCAAACTTTATTAAAATTATAATTGAATTGAGTTTGACTTACTATCATATTACAGGATATAACCCAAATCCTTGCTAACAAGGCCCAAAACATTTCCTTTCAAGAAGATCACTTGTGCACAGGAGGCACCCTGCAAGAAACCACACATTCAGATCCTACTGGCAGCCAAGTTCCAGCTGAAAAGGGTAACTTCTGTAAATTACCAGCAGTGAACAAAGAACGAATCCCATCTCTTCAGGCTCAGTGTCAACTGTCCAACCTCAAAATGAACACGCAGGAAGTTTACTCCCTTCACCACTGATACTGTCCTTTACCATCTTGTGTTGAAAGCAGCTCTCAGAACAAGTCTTTTGTTTTACACACGTAAATTACATACAGTAAAACCACCATATTTAGCAAAGGCATTTACTCTTCAAACATTAAATTAAAAGACATTCTGTTTGTAATATCCAATGAACACACCAAGTAAATCCTTGGGTAGGACCAGCACTTGCTCTCTCCACCCATCCAACAAGCCTTGTTGGAATGGAGCAAT
Organism: Manacus vitellinus; assembly: GCF_001715985.3. NCBI lineage: Eukaryota > Metazoa > Chordata > Aves > Passeriformes > Pipridae > Manacus > Manacus vitellinus. Next base: position 8,849,520 of record NW_021939471.1, on the reverse strand, counting down.
CTTTTCCCAAAGGTGAGGGAGAAGGTTCCTGCTTGATCAGGTATGACTGAACTGGGAATTGGGTACAGCAAGAGACTGTACCTAATAAAATATGTGGATGAGCTTTAATGAGCACCAAGTGAAGTTGTAATAAATGCTCCAGATAAACCTAATGTCTCCACACTGCTGAGGGGCACAAGGGGGTGCAGGTCTCTCCAGATGACACTTGGCAAGAAGACATTGCTTCCTGTGAAAGGCATTTCATAGCATGTTGCTCAACTAAGCACTGCATTTGGATTATTTTGCAAAGGCAAACCATTTAATTAAATACAGTAGTAACAGCATAAACAGGGTGTGGGAAATCTGAACAGCAATGGAGCATGGACAAGAGTACAGATAGGGAGGGTGAAGGGTACAAGAGAAAATATGCCAGAAGACAGCAAATAGTAAGTCCGGGTGTCCCAGAGTCGTAAAGCACTGTCTAGGTTACCATTGCTGTGACAATCCATCCTCTATTAATCACAAATTATGTATCAATTGGTGCATAACACCGCTATCTGCTGAAATATAATACTTAAATTATTTAGTGTATTAGATATCACTAATTTTAAAGTGAATTAGCAATCCACCTTATGGCATTGAAGAAAAGGGTTGCACTAACATCATCCTCTCACTTTGTTAATTTGAGACTGAAACACATACAAATGAATGCCTGTGAAATGCAAAAATAAGGATTTATATGTAAAGATATTTGAGAAGAGACACTGATTCTGCATAATTAACAGCACTGAAGAGATGGAAATGTTTGCTCTTCTTAACAGTATCCAGCAACCTGTAATTTAGCAAGCTGCTATCATGAAAAACCTGTTATTCCATTTATCATTTTCTCACCAAATTTGACTAAAATTTCCGTCTGGATTCCATTTAAATCTGTCTTTGTAACGGTGCAGCTGAACATAGTTCCATAATCACACCACTGAATATTTGCTAAGCAGGCTGTATTTCGAGAAAGAAGGAGGTGAAAGACCTTTTCCTTTAGATACACTAAAGTAGCCTTTGAATCAGACTGAGGGACTGAGAGTGAAAAGGCATCAACAATGCCCACATCAGGGTAATGAAGCAGAAAAGCAGCAGGATCAGCAGCAGCAGAGGGAAGGAGCTGGGAGGAAACTGGACCTCCCCCACTGCAGGCAGGATGGCACCAGTGCCTACGTGACAACACGGGGGAAAACCACACCAAACCACCCCGTAAGGGTGAGGCTGCAGATCCAGGCCATTCACCTTCCATGTGCCCCTTCTTCACAGGGAAACTGTGTGCTTTCAAAAACTACACTTTTATTTATTTGTACCACCACTGGTTTGCAGCACAAATCTCTTGAGTAACGCTTAACACGAAGCAGACAGGGAAAATGCACAGCACTGGCCTGTCGGCGATCCCAGTGTACGGGCAAAATGATCAGAACCTTTATTTTCAGTATGAGACAAAAGCTTTTTCCCAATGACCCAATGCACATCATTCACAAGGATTATCCTGCTGGTTAAAAGGCATTTCAGCAAGCTCACTGCTCAGGGTATGAAAAGGTCTTAGGCAGTTACATTAGTTTCCCTCCAGCTATTCACTTGGTGCCAGTAACAGAGTACAGTATTTTTGAAATTCTACACTTACGTTGCGTATGTTTTCTGGATGATTTCCAATACTGACCAGTTTCAGATGTTAGACACACAAACATATAATATTTTCCAGTACAAGTTTCTGGTTTCTAAGCAGGATTACCTTAGGACTCTCTAAATCAGAGATTACGGTATTTTGTGTAAAAAAAAAAGCTCTAGAAATTTTTCTTCCACAGATACGTAATGAGCACTTCTCCTTTTCATCATCCTGTTCTATCCTGCACAGTCTTTAGAAAGAAACCTATTGTATGAAATCACAACTTTCATAGAACGGTAACAATGGGCCTTCCCAGACTAAAATGCAAATATGGATGTCAAGAAATTCAAAATTTTAAATGCAATTTAATGTCATTAATCAATATTCCTTTCAGGAATGTAATGGCATGAAACAGTTTGCATTAAAAACAACAACAAAACATTTTGTTAGCAATGACCTCCTTCAATCTTGGTAAGATTGACATCTTTCTCCAGAGGTGGAACAGACAATTATACCCTCAGCACATGTAAGCTCCCATTTAAAATGTCCATAATTGATTACCAAAACCATTTGTTTACCAAGTCACATAAAAAAATGAATTATCCAACTGTATAAAAGTCCATTATATAGCACTACTTTATCCAAAAGCAATTAAGTGCCAAGAAAAATCTGATTTTATGCAAATCCAAGCCATTTATTATGAACACGAGATAAATGTCTTGGTTTGGCTCCACACTGACCACCAGTATTCAGCAGAACATAAACATATCCTTAACTTTGTGCTTAACATTAAGGAATTGTTTCGTTTCCATTGTACGTGTCCCAATGATTTTGAACCTGATATTTAGCAAGTTTGCAATAGAACATAAATACAGTGATAAAATCAATAGCCTTTATGTCCTTCAGTTTTTTCCATCTTATGCTAATATCTCTAATAATCATAGAGCTGTCTAGCACCAAGTAAGTTTGTATCAGTCCCTTATTTTCTTCATAAATGCACGACTTTCTTCAAATCTCAAGTTTGTAATATATTACTTGCACACTCTTCTGTATATAATGCTTACAGCTTATCCAAACATGATGCAGAACCACATAGTAACAGCTTGTGTCCATAAGGCAGCTATCACTTTATCGAGTAATCCAAAAAGGAGCAACAGATGAAATGGGAGAGGGGAAAAAAAAAGCAGTCACAATCAATTCTTCAGTAGGAAATAAGTTATAAATAGGTTAAATATAAGCTTATATAAAATTGTACCAACCGTTTGATTTAAACAAGTAGCTTTTTAGAACAGCAACAGTATTATTTTAAAAGACATCAAATAGGATTCAGTAGTAGAGTTAGAAACAGTTCTGTCAGAGCTCTGGAAGTTTTTTGTTTCAGTGCCTTCTACTGTCTCTGAGTATCTCTTCCACTTTACAAGTCTTTCAAAAGCAATCGATATCTGCAGTATACCTCTTAGCAAATAATTAAGTACATCGTTTATAGATCTTGATTATTTACATTTTCTTATTATTTCAAGTAACCAAAGGCTCGCAAAACCAAAAAGTTTAAAAAGCCTTTACCCTCCTGCTGCCAGGGATTAGCATATTTAAGCATTCTAGGGAGGCCCACATGAAACAAAAGAGACGGGCTGGGAAGTACCACAAAGCAATGCTTCTCAAGCAGAAATGAGTGCTTGAAAACAAAACAAAAGTGGGGAGGAAGAAAAAATAGAAAAAAACAACACTTACGTATTCACACCACTTGCTATTAACCCAGTGACAGAAACAGAGGTTAAAAAAAAAAATCACTGCAGAAATTCAAAAGATGGTAACAAAAGTCGGTGTATCACACACAACCAGCTCAAAGCTATTCAGTTCCTTTTTCCTTGCAGCAAAGGTCTGCCTCAAAGCTCACTAAGAAGCACAATATAGTCAAGCCCTAAAACAAGCCTCCTTCTCCTATAAATCAAGTAAAGTACCAAAGGGAACACTAGATGAAAAAAAGAAATCTCTCTCTCTTCAGGCAAGAAGTTCCCAAAACATCAACACTTAAGCGAAGATTTTCATTGAGACAATGCAGCTTTAAATTGTTTCATGTAGTTTTTACACATCACTTGTGAACTCCGGGGTGTTTCGTGCTCCACAGACCAATTGCGGTGAGAGATTTTTCTCCTAATCAGTCACTCAATAACTCTGACAACCCTGCTATTCAGTAATCCACGAATAATTCTCTCTTTCTCTCCCGGGGCCATTACACTGCCTCTTAACCCAAACTGAAGTAGGATTAGCACCATTTTGCCTTTTCCCCTCCCCTACTTACTGCTGTTTCTCTTGAGCCAGAGCTGACACTCACGGACTGCACAGTGAACCAACTGGGAGAGACGATCTGGGAAAAAACCAAACTGGGGGAGCATGGGGAGGTTAGTCTGGTAAAGTCAGCTCTCCAAAGAGCAACACTGAGGCACTGGTGCTGGCAGGAAAGAGAAGGCAAGGCCAACAAGCTAGCAGTGCATCCCAGAGGCAGGTGAAAGTCAAGAAAGGTGGTCCCTGGCATGTCAAGGTTTAGAGGTTTAGGCCAACTTCAATTCATCACTTCCTTCAAAAGCAAATCAAACATGTAACAATTCTACAAATGCAAAGAAACCAATATTTTTGAGCCAACGGTTGTATCACTGAAATAGAAGTTTGTACTCATCTAATGCTGACTGGAGGAGTGTTAGAAAACTGAGTGTATTGTCACTGTTATTTGATTGATTCAGTGTTCCACTGTGTGATTCTATCCACACATCCACAAATTAAAACCAAGAACTTGAAGAAATTATTCTTAAAATAATTGACTTGTCACAGTGCCTTTATGGGAATTTTATAAAGGTTTAAGCTGTAACCTTGTCCTGCATTAAGTAATTAACAGTACAGAATTGTAAAAAGAACAGCAAAATACTAAACATTTGCAGAGTAAATGCCACAGCCCCTCATTCTTTGACCTCTGTGGAGCTCAAAGGTAACACAATGTATTTCACAGCAACCTATTACCAAGTACATCTACTGAAGAAATTCCAAGTTTCTTTGTAAAGAAATTAGAAAGGGAAAGAATCTGCTGTGTTAGTGATAACACTTCAGGACACAAAATCTTCACTTGGTTCAATTCTTTTGAAGTGCTTTAATACATTTTTGATAGCTCAGTGAATGGATTTATGGGTAGTCCATTTGCATATATTTTGATAAAATATGCAAAGAGGTTCTCTGAAGATCCCTTTAAATAAACTACAGAGAAAACATTATTTCAGTAACTATGAATGATAGATTTCTCTGTCCCAGAGAAATTAGACACCCATACATTCTCTGCATTAAAATTTAATTGGATTATTTACTAGCAGTGTGATTTCCTTCCTGAAAACCATTTTATACTCATCTCTGACAAGTATCTAGAAAGTCCTAGAAGTCAAGCAAAAAGTTGAGAAATTCACCATAATTATGTGTTTGAAAACAAAAATTTATGGGGAAAATCAAAAGAAACCAATCCACACTGGAACGCCCAAAATCAGGTGCGGATTGTTGGACAAACATCACTCAGGTTGAAGAGAAAACTCAGTGATGGGCCTGCTAGTCACAGGTGCCTGGATTCTCCCCAAATCTTACAACTGACCAGTTTTGGCCTTTTCGGACTTCCTATTCCCATAGAGCTTCCTGTGAGTAATTACTTCACCCAGACACTTCCCAGCCGTTCCTCTGCAGTAAATCTGTTACTTCCTTCTTTGTGCTGACCCCGAGTAACTTCACTCCTGATGACCTGGACAAATACCAGTGGACTTTGGAATTTCAAGTGTTGCCAATAATCAGACTTGGCTTTCCTCACACATAAGTATCCATGAAATTCAAGACTACTTCTCCAATGCAAACATCTCAGGTCTTCCTCTTAGATAAGGTAAAGGCACTGTGAAGAGGGAGCCTTTCAAACAGAGCGAATGCATAAAGACAGATTACCAAGCAAGACAACTGCACTGTATCACAACAAAAATGACCTTAGATTAGTTTTATGAGAATGAACTTCGACAATAACGAAATACAAAAAAAGTGTTTGATTACTCAGAACATCTTTTCAATCTTCTTAACGTAAATGACTACTAAAACAGGAAAAGATAAGCAGGCAAATATTGGAGTTTGGAAGGCAGGTGAATCTGTCTATAGGTGAAAGAAATTCAGATTTGAAGATCTGTTGTTACAAGAAAAACATATAGTCACTGATGCACTTCTTTCCTTCAAGTCTTAAAAATTTGTATCTTATGAACTTAACTAGTTAATCACCCGGATCTTGCATTACTAAGCATTTCTTTTATCTGCTTACACTTTGCAAGCCATTTTGTACAGCATATAAATATTATATTATTCTAAAAAATTCTACAGTAAATTTCACATTTGAAGTGTCTTAGAACACTATTTTATGTTGTACAAGCATTCATCTCCTATGCAGAAGAATCACTGCCAGCAGACATAAATTATGTCTATCAGCCTGATGCATGTTTTAAGGGTGAGCTGAGATAGCCAGCTACGAAACTTTGCTCCAAGAACATAAAAGAAGAAATACAGACCACTCTGCAGCAGAGGGAGGTGTCACAAGCTCTTCAAATTTACAGTAGGATATAGATGTGTGTTATTAAGGCCACTCTCAGAATCTAAGTACATACACAGATACTGTTTCACCATCTAACAGCCTGAATAAATTCCCGAATAAATACAGTGAGCAGGCAGAGCTAAATTTCCTTCTCAGAATAATTGCCAGAAACACTGAAAATTTCAAAGCAGGATACAAAAGCACTGCACACTCACGCTATTTAACAAGTGTTGGAGCTGACCCACAGCAGGAGCCCCACGAGCTGCTGTAACTCACCAGTCTGGCAGAAAACTAGGTCAGTAGCCCTGCAAAAACACTACTTAAATTTCTGCCAGTTAGAGACTTAAAGCTGCTTAATGAGGGGTTCCAGATGAGTACAAGGGAGAGGAAGGAATACGTAGCTAGGAGTGGGAGAGAAGCTGGAAGAGAGGGATTCCCTAATGGATTGCTGCTGGAGAAGGATGACTAAATTGTCAGCTCCAGGATCTGAAGTCTCCTGAGTAGTTCCTGAAGACCCTTGCCAGAATGAGAAAAATGGGAGAAGTCAAGCAAAGAACTCTTAAGTACCCCTTTGCCTCTCCCTACCTCAGAGGGCACCCGCTGACTTAATCTCAACAACTGTTAATTGCAGACACTTCCTAAAAAGCAGCACTGTGCAAAAACCAAATTCTGTATTCACAGTTACATTTTTATATGGCATCTTTAAAAACACAGTAAATATCATCTCCACAGAGAAATTACTTCTGTTTGTTCAAAAAAAAAAAAATAGAGAGGGGGCAGCAGGGAGTAAGAAGGTACAGAGAGAAATGTATTTTGGGATAAACCTATATACATAAAAGAAGTGCAGTTAGAATTTTATATTAAACCTTTGAGAATACAATAACTTACTATCTCATGGGTTACTTATTTTCAAGGTAACAATGACCATATTCTACCAACACAACTGCTCACTAAAACAAAAACTGAATGAATGGTGACAATGTAACACCATTTTCCAATCACAATGCTAAAACTGACCCTGGCAAGCACCATTCTGCCTCAAATTAATGACAAGTGGAAATCACCCTTTGCTTCCAGCTGCCTACCTTACATACTAGTCCTGAAGTTTTCACTTTGCCCTACCTGCTCCAAGACCATCAGTAACAGAGATCACATCTCTCAACCACTGAAATGCAGAGTCCATCCCACCATATGACTACCTGCAGCTGAAAGGATGTGAAGTATTTTCTAGCTATGATGCACAACTTCTGTCTGTGTTCAATGAACACTGCTCAGCTGCAGCTGTTAAAAACAACAGATATTCATTCATGAAAGGGTGAGTTACACAGAATTGTTCAACAATTGGCTATCTGGCCTTACCTCAAACGTAATCCATGGCAATTCAGAAAAAAATAGTATTGTTTCTTACAGTGGTATATATCTGCTCTAAAACCATTCCCTGTGGGATAAGGGCTTGCTTCTAATGAAATCATAAATCACAGGAAATTTAAGAATTAGAAAAACAAGACAAGGTATTTATTACTATTTATGAACAATATTTAGAGAGGTCCAGACAGTGTGTCTGCATGCTTCAGTAGCGTGTGTGTAAGGGGAATCTACCTTCAAAACTCACTGACCCACTTTTGAAAATGTATCACACCTGTAATCACTGTAAACTCTGTAAAAATAGGCAAGTAAGTTACAGTAATAAATATTGCAATACTGTTAAATATTTGATCTTGGAGTTAACTTCAAATACACACCTAAAAACTCTCACAGACTGTTTTTAAAGATGTACTGACATAATCTAAAGCCTGTAAGGACAGTACTAGATAAAAAATTCAAGTTCATGGTAACAATATTTGAAAGCAGCAAGAATACATGAGATACTGAAACGTAAGGTCTTCTGAAATTTCCCTTAAAATATTGCTATTACTTTCTGCTGGATTCCTCCCTTATACCCACCCAAGACAGTCAGCTACCTCTGTCCCATGTTCTGTTCAGATGAGGATATGGATTGAAGAGGGACGTGAGAAGCTCATGTAATCCATGAAGGAGAGTCACAGCAGAACTTCACCATCTGCTAACAAGTCTCTTCTCAGTCAGGTTTTTGCCTGGGACATGGAGGATGGGAGCAGGTTTGGAGGTAGAGAGGGAGGAGTGTAGTTTTGTTGCTGCTGTTTTAAATATACTATTTCATACTATACCATACCAAGAGTGGTAGGCATACTTTTCTAAACAAGCTTGACTGAACTGAAGTGACCTTGTCTCCTCTGCCTTGTTAATAATGCTTGAGAAGAGGATCTGTGAATCCCTTACAAGGTCTTGATAAGCATAGCCATAGTAGCTTCTTAGAAGATACTATGACAATCACACATTTCAGTCACCTTACAGACAAAACCAGAAAGCTCTACAAACTTCCAGGGCTGCAGTATCAGATAAAGGAGACAAACCCAGCCAGTACTTCAGAAAACCCGATCTGGCCTTCTGGCTGGCTGCCACAAAATCTTCACTTCATTTAAATTCTGCTCCAATTCTAGTCTCTATTGTTTCATTGCTTTAGGGAGCTTTCACTTCACAATGAGGGCACCTCTGCCAATCCAGCCCTGCCTCTGTAAATAATTTACTGGTTACAAGATTTCATCATAAGCAGTGACTGGAACTGCAGCACTGGGGAATTTAAAACATGAATGTCAAAACGTGCACTTACCAGAATCCCCCCAACAGCCAGAGCCCTATCAGTGGCTCTCAGGCAATGCCCAAAAGACCTGGAGCAGGTCCCTCCTTGCTGCAGGAACCACCAAATACGTTTCATCAAGATGGGGATGAAAAGAAGAGTAACTACTTCAACACAGCCACTGTAAGCTTCAAATGGAGTACACAAACAGAGGGGGTACTCTACACTGATTTCCCCCCTGCACCTTTCAGCCAGTCAGTCTCTCATAATCCTTTCAAGATTCATCTTGTCTCATGCCCAGGGAAAACCATCTCAAGGCAATTAAGAAACATCAAACCTCTTGCTGGCTCCATTAGAAAACTACATTGCTCCATGCAGGCCCTCAAAACCATGGGAGGTGTAATAAGGTCCCTCATGCATGCCAGCCAGCTGCTCATAGTCACCTGCACAAGCTGTTAAAGTGTTGTCTTCACAAGAGGAACCACCACAAACATCCACTTCTCCTCTAAAGGCCTTCAGAACAATCTTTCTTATATAAAACTAGTTTTCAGATACACAATTTATTGCACTGAGATTGTCCCAGAGAGAGAACACAAAAATTTCTCTCCATTGGGATTCAAGGTTTTGTTATTTGAAAGCCTGATTGTAAAAAATCAGAGCATATGCAGCTCTGAAGAGGTGTTTGCTCGTGAATGGACCCATTAAAACCACTCACCTGAATACAAGTCCTCCTGCTTACAGAGCAGAAAACAAGCTGGAGCAGTCACTAGAATACTGTCCTCCACAGATGGTAACTTGTTTGAGAAGCACCAGGCGTGGGGACAAGCTGCAGAATAGCAGTGATGTGAATTCTTCTTCGTTAGATAACGGACTGCTTGCCTATCTTCAAAAAAATTTGCTAGGAGTTACAGATTTCTCCATGAAAACTCCATGAAATTACTGAGTACTGCATTGATTTCTTAAAATTTGCCAATAATGTTACAAGAACAAATTCAAGTAGAAAGAAAGTTTTCATCAGAATTGCAAAACAGTGGAAGACATGATTGTAATTCAGGTCAAATAGGTTATAAATATTTGCATTAATACACCAGGTCTGGTTTGTCATTGGCTTTTTATCACGACTCAGTTTTGTTAAACTGACCACCACAACAAATATTCCTGTTCTAGTTTATCTTCACACTATTTCAGCTCAGCATGTTCATATACATAACCTGAAATTCAAGTTTTAGGATCTCTTCTAAACTAATTGCACTGTTAGCCACCTTTTCAATGTTAGTCAATTAAGGACAGCATTGAGGGACAGTTTGGTTGACATTATTTATATTTACTTACTTTAAATTGAGAGGGGAGGGAATAATTACATTTATTATAACCAAGCCTGGAACTCTGCCTGTAATTAAGGATCTGACACAACTTAGAAGAACTCCATTTTCAGTTGCTTAAGACATTTGCCAAACTATCAGTCAGGTCACAGATTTCACAGAGCAAGCCTTTTTCTACCATTTTACTTACAAGTGAAAAACAGATTCTGTTAAAACGATGTTGTCATGCCTGAGAATAAGATGAGAAAAAATAGGCTGTGAAGTCCATACTAAAATACTTTTTTAAAGTATTCTGTTGACGAATTCTAAACGTGGAAGAAGCTGAATTTAAGCTGTGGCAGACGGGCTGCCTCATACCAAGGGTGTGGCTCCTGGTTGGTTTGCGGCGAGCTCTTTTTTTCTTGTGGGGAAGTGGAAGGGGAACAGAGAGAGGATTGCTCATTTTCTTGACAAAGTACCAAAATTATAAGCCTCTGAAAAACTTCAGAAGAGGTTGTTAGTTTGGAAACTCAATTTTTGACAGACCAGCAGCAGTGAACATGCTCTACAGTCTCTCTAGGACATGGGATTGTTGTGCATGCTGCTTCCATGGGCAGATAAAAATCTGCTGCTTTATGAATGAGCTGAGGTGAACTTAGCTTCAGCTCCTCCTCCAGCAGCTAAGCACCTATTCTGGTAAAGCTGGAACTAAAACACAGTTCTCTCCTAATCTCAAGCACAAAAAATAGTAAAACCCCCAAAATATTAAGAACTCTGGTATGGGAAAGGCAGTGGAAAGACAAAACACGGGCCAGTGGAGAAAGCAGCAGTGAAGTGGACAAAAGCAAAGGAGGTCAAAACCAAATGAAAAGACCAAAAGCCAGAGAGAAGATGCAACTGAAACAGAGAAAAGAAAGTCTGGAAATGTTTGTGGCCTCCAATAAAGAGCAACTCTGCTTTGTAGAAGCAGCTTTTTATTTTTCCCCTTCCCCTGCTCACCCTCCAGATCCCTGGCATTTATTTTATGATTCTGGTCACAATGTTGTGCCTAGGAAAAAAATGTTATTGTGGCAAGAAACTAGGAAATAAACTGCTAGGTTCAAAGCAAGAGATCTTTTTAATAACATCTTGTTTTCGATATATAAAGTTTTAGGTTTGTGGTTGTTTGTTTGTTGGGGGTTTTTTAATTAATTTTTTCCTATCTTATTGCAGGAAGCTCTCACCAGGGTATCTGGTGCTAGATTGCATATTTGTATTCAGTAGTATTTAGAGAATTACATCAACAAATAAAAATGGTAAGATACCTTGTATTTTAATTAATTAGTTCACTGCAGATTCCTCTGTGTTTGGTGCCAAACAAGGCTACATACAAGGGAAACAGACCTAAAAGAAGGAACATGTTCATACTATGGCAGAGACAGATAATTACACACAGTGTGCACCTGTCAGGCTATCATCAAAAATCTACTCCTTAGATTTACTAAGAAATCTACAAAGACTTAAAGCAAAGAACAATTTCTTTCTGTCCAACCTTTTCCAGTACCTAACTCAAATGAATGTTTTTTCCATGTGCTTAAAGAGATCTTTATTCCTTGGCCCTTGTGAGGAGGATTCATTCTTCACACTTGCCTAGTGCTTCAGCCATTCAGTCACGGAGGAAAATTAGGAAGGAAAAAAGTTAATCTCCAATCATATTATAAGCATTCTTGCACCTCACTAAATTTTCTTGTGCTTAAAAGTACTAAAATATTGAAATAAACTTTTCTGTTACAGATCTCTTATCTTTTTCATTAATATAGTTTGAAATCTGCATCAAGTTAGCATGTTTCTCCCACAGCAAAGAAACTATAGCTCAGTGTCCATGGTTCTTTCATAATGGTTTTAATATGGCTTGGTAACTAGAGTATTCTAATTCAGGAATCTAATAACACTACATCCTCCTTTTTGGAACTTGGAACTGCTGGAACTCGGATGCTCAAAGTTCCAACTGTCCAAAGATGACTCAAAATATTGTCTCCTAATTTCAAAGTCACTAATTTTAAGATCATAATCATCCTAAGCCCTCTCTCACATATATAAAAAACCTTAAGAAAAATTACAAAGCTCACTACTAGCAAAAGCAATGGCTGTTACAAATATGGAGGGAATGGAAATCAGTTGATTACAGGAAAAAAACCCAGCCACAACTATGTTAAAGTTTCATCATATATGTATATATTAAAATTCACCAAACAGCACTGAGAAATTGGCAATATCTGAGTAAATCCATATAATCTGCTTTTATTGATTCTCAGATGGTAGCCCACTGGATTCCCTCACACTAAACTCATTACTTGAGATGTGAAAAAATAATTGCTTCAGAAAAGGTTAACAGAAAACACTCTCAGGATTTCATATGTTCATTTAAAAGTCTTCTGAGCCTAGAAGTTTCTTAATATCTACAGGGAAGGCAGAGCTCAGAATAATTCTACATGTACTAAGGCTCATATTACCTCTTCTCTCTTCTACGGAGGCAGAACAGGCACTTGGAGAATACTGGACAGAAAAAAAGAAAAAAGTGAAAAATACAAAAGAAATACATAAATATGGGAAAAAAGGAAATGGAAGTAATTCCAACACTTTGCTGTTTTTTGCAATAAAAACCCCCAAGTATACTCACTGCCAAAAGAAAAGGGGAAAAAAAAGTCACATAGGGAACATTCGAGTTTACTGCAGCTTCTAAGAAAAGCAGTGAAAAGCATGTCAGAGTACAGACACTTGGAATTGCTAATTTAGATGCAGCTTAAGATTAGAAATTCACTTTCATCTAAAATAAGGAACACCCACCATGTGCCTACCAAATAAACACTTTTTTTGCTGCATTGTTAAAATACATTCAAGTAGTTGAGCAATTGTACATATTACCAAAAAACCCTATTTAATCATCTGTCCAGCTTTCTGAGCTGTTTATTAAACATCTCAGGGATAGCTCAATCAAGCAGACAAAGACCATGAGTAGATGATACAAAACAACAGATATTTGGAATCTGTGGCCTGCTTGGGATAACAAGTTGATGAAATTGAGTGCTCAGGAATGATGATAAAAATTCAGTTTAACTAAGCAGAATTCAAACGGCAGTAAAGATGAAAGGTAAAACACTCCCAAATATATTTCAAATGACAATGTTTTCTCTTTTGAACTGTATGTATTGAAGTGAAATAGAGCAGTTAACAGTGTTGAGAAATTAATAAACACATTTCTAAACCTTTTGGAAACAAAATTTTCTTTTAAAAGTGGTGTCTCTAATAGTTGCATGCTTTGCCACTTTTCACAACTTCTCTCTGTAGAGTAGCTTTAATTAGTACAACTGCTTCCACAACCAGCTTTCTACTATGAGGTATCTCAAAACAGCATCAGTTTTGGATTGTAATGAAAGGATGGTGAAGTGGATGACAACGCACTGGGAGCCAGCAAACCAAATATCCGTTCCTCTTTGATGGTCACATGTTAAGCAGCAGCAAGACACTTCATCTCACTGTGGCCCTCCTTCTATCCATTGTCTATATAGGTTTTAACTTTCTGATGTTTTTGCACAGAGGTACTTGAGGCCCCAATGCCTTTTTTTTTCTTTTAAACATCTGTACTGCAGTAATCAGTGGCGTGTGCAGAGCAAGTTCTCAAAACACAACTGGTGTTTCAGAACAGAACACCCAGGGAATGAGACTTGCCTCCACATCCCAAGAAAAAACAACATTTATAGCAACTCAGACAATTGTTTAGAGGTGGAAAGCAGCTATTTTTAACTATTCTGCTTAGTGGCTGCACTTAAGGGAGGCTCCCATTTCCTTTCTTCATCTTACGCAGCAGCCGTAACTACTATTTCCTTTTCCCTCAGCTGCTTTTACAAAACATCTGGGTTTGCAGCTTGCATGGATGCACTGTCTTCAATATCATCACAGGTTCAGAGCAAAAGCCAAATATTGCTTCCAAACCAAATTCTGCCCTGAAGGGCAGCAGGCAACTTTACCTTTGAATGCATCTATTTCTGTTCCAACACAGAAATAGCAAGCCTGAATTAGGCAGAGCCCTGAACGTGAACCAGTAGGCCAGCCAGGGGATCCAGATTTAAGGTGCTGGTGTACAAGTAAGTGCAAAAGGGGACGCAGCCATCACACCAACAGATTTTGGTTGTGCTGTTTAAGCACTGCTACTTGGTGTGATCACCTGCACTTGGGACACTTTAACTCAAGCACAGGAATCTGCAGAGACAGACAGCACCGTGTGAATTGTCAGCTCCTGACAGCCAAAAGCAAATATTTGGTGGATCACTGAAGAGGAATTTAGGAGCTTGACTCTAGGAGTATCATTGCTGAAACCCTAGTTAACTCTGACTCGCATTTAATCCTGTTTATTTCAAAGCTGTGAGAGGTTTATTATCATATGCTAAAACAAGTCTTCTGCAGTCCTTAACAGAAATGGATAAATGCTACCATATGCCAGGTATGGGACATGAGAAAGGAACTTTGTCTTTTTCCTTACATGGAAACACTTGAGATGAAGACAGTATTTGTATTCACATTTGTATACATTTGGTGAATAAAAACCGGAAGGATAGGAAGGGCAGAGTAAGCAAAGGCTACAGCAGTTCTAAGCTAACTTCCAAAGCTTGATCTCATCAGCCTTGCACAATACAATTCCAAACACGAAGATGAGAATTCAAAATAAATCTAGGAGAACTACGAGGAAAGGTATCTGCTATCACACTAATGACTAGATACAGATCTCCAAGAGAGCATGATGATTTTCTTTTTGAACTGTCACACCCACCCGCCCCTGCCACACAGTAGTTGACAATGCTGAGAATAATTTTGGTTTTCTTCTACACACAGTGAAAAAATATATTACCAGCTTGTCTTTCAAAGGTCCTGGAACTCTTTAATAAAATTCACTATAGGAAAAATAGTTTGGAAATCTGTGGGACGGAACTCATGTATTCCTCAAGGACTGGAATAGGTCTGCACACAATTTTACCTTAACTGCCCTCTCCCCAAACCTTAACCAAAGCATATGATTCTTCTGAAAGCATTATTTAAATATATATCTCAAATCACTTCCTTAATTACTCACTCAAGCTCATGCATGTTTAAAAGAAGTTCAGTGGATGAGCCACCTCTCCTGGGCTATACTGAGCTAAGTGTAGGTAGGCAATGACTGTCCTACACCGCCTCTAATCTCACCCCACTTCATTTCCCCCAAAACAAATTACACATTCACAGAGGATCTGTCCATCAAGATTCTCAGAGTTTGTGTTCTGCAAGACAATGAAAGAAGAAAGCTAAAGGATCCCCACTTTTTGAAAGCATACCAAAAGAGTCGGGAGAAGTTAAGCACTCCTTTAGGGAAGAATAAACTTCAGTCTTTTGCACTTCCTTTATGAATCCCAGTTGATCTGAGCACTTATCAAAGATCTCTTTTTAGTTACATGATACAGCTCATTTCTTTTCATTGAAGAGAAGAAATGCATAAAACAGCAATGTTCAAGTGGAAATAAAAACGTCTTGCTACAATAACTGAAATAAGGGCAATAAGTGAAAATTAAGAAGAGAGAATATTGAGAAAGAAGCATACATGAAGAACTACCTCTGAACTGGGGAATATAACATCCAAGGGGAAGAGAGAAGCAGGAAGGTCTGCAACTGCAAAAGTCTATTCTCTGCAAGAACTTAAAATTACCTCTTTTTTCACCATATGAGGCAGATACCCTGCAGAGAAAAATACTTTAAAGAACTGTCACAGTTAGGTACAAAGCAGCTGAATTAAGGTCAGACAGAGAGTTGCTATCATGACATTCTGGGCGTTTATAGGACTGATTTTATGTTTATTTTTAATGCTCTGCCTTTAGGTAATTCTGGTTTTGCTAGTGAAAACAAAACTGTAGAATTGTGCTCATTCTCTGCTAGATACATTTGCATCTTCCCTTCTTTAAATGCTCCATTTGCATCTTAATCTGCAGGATTATCATCTCCTGCTCAAGCAGAACAATTGACAAGGGAGAAGGAGTGATGTCCACAAAGCCAGATAACATAAAAAATTGAAATGACAGCGATAATTTATTTAACTTATGCTGCAGCAACTCTGCATGTGCACACTCACAACGTCTTTCCCAAGAGCCATCTTAACACTTACTGCAGGTTAGGAGCATGCACATGGGCAATCAAAGCAAAGCAGTTAGCAAACTGGTTTCCATCTGAACTCATCCTGTTCCTTTACATCTCTTCGTTCAAGAGTTCTTAACATTGATCCTCAAGCTGCCACTGCTTGTGCCTCCTGTGCTATCAGGGGCATCTGCTATTCAACTCTTTGTCCTCACATCACCACGAAAACTTGAAAATACCTTTCCATGCTGTCCTCGGTAGCTCCCACATTTTTCCCCTCAGAAGTCCTCCCCAGGTAATTCTGGTAGTGTCTGCATAGAGATAGGGCTAACAAATCCAGCAGAACCATTTAAACTGGGCTCAGATTGGGCTACATCACACTCTACCTCTGAAATTTTGCTATGCCATCCCCTTTAATAAAATAAAATGCAATAAAAAATCCCTTTCCCTTTAAAAGTTGTTTGGAAAAGTCAAAGCTCACTGCATTACTGTTCAATTAAAGGGAGGTGAGGCTCTAGTCGTGTTTCCTAATACTTATTGCTATAAAAGTGCACTTCAAACTTCCTCCCACCTCAACTAGATAATGAGCTTTTCCTTCAATCAAATATAATTAACTGCACAGCAATTCATTAAACCGTTTCTTTCAAAAACCACCCCCCCTATGAAATGAGAAAGAAGCAACACTCTGCAATTCAAGCCGCAGCCTTTCAAGTGAAGACCCTTAACTCTAGGACGTGTATTGCCGGAGATAGCACTGAGCGCTCTGCTCGCCTTCCCGAGTACCCACCACAGCACATTCTTTAGCTGCAAGGTCACTTTTAAGAAGGTGATTAGCTTTCCTTGTTTGCTACAGGGTGAATGATGCTCTCGTGCCTGTCTAGACTGAGACTTGATGGAATGCAGTTACCTCTGCACCTCGTACCCCCACACCTCGCGGAAGTGAAGCAACCCCAGTGTTATCAATTAAGCACTGAAACGAGCTGCTTTCTGTAATTGCCACAAAGGAATTTACTATCAGATTCCATCGCATACGTCAGCCTCATGTGCTATTAAATATTTCAGCTAAATGTAATAACTGTTTGTATGTGGTATTCCCAGATTTTAAACTATTTAGTTGCAGTTATATGTTGAAAGCACATGTCGGTGACATAAAGGTAAACTCATTACATGCTTATCTTAAGCATCCTAAAAAGAATAACAAAACTAAGGGTGGAGAAGGGTGGGCAAATCTAGGAAAGAATCAAGACACAAATACCTTGTTCTGTAATAACAGTGGTAAACATCCAGCCAGGATGTCTAGTTTTATCTGGAGAAGAAAGGATATTGCAATAGGCTTACTTCTCAGTGTTTCCTGGTAGTCTCACTAAAATGTCTGATCTCCAAAATCTGTGTCAAGTTCAAAGAACTAACTGTAAATTTGAACAGAAGAATAAAGCATTCAGAACACTGGAATATTAAAAAGGCTGGTGGGATTACAACAGCACCTTGTATAATAAGAATCTGAAAACAAAATATAACTGTACTGAACTTCACTGTCCCAAAGCGGTTCAGGGTTTATGCTTATAGCATGAACACAAAACTATGTGAAAAAAGCAATGCTGAGAGGCTCATTACTAGCATCACATCAGCACAGAAGGGGAAAAATTACTTATTTAAATTTCCATTCAAGTACAGAACATTCACATAAATTTTCGTTTTCCCCCCCTCAGTAATCAGATACGGAAGACAAGCTAGTTGATACAGTAAGAAAGTTCGGTATTTTAGAATTATCTTGATTTATCTTTAATTAGAAGCCTGTCGATATCTTTGGGGGTTTATTTTGCATTATATGCATGAACATATTGCAGGAAGTCTGGAAGTGATATATAACAGCATCGTTAAATGTATGTTGAATCATGATGTCTGAAAACTACGGGTTTAACTACATTTGAAGATTTGAACTTGGCAGAAAAGATACCATATGCACAACAAATACATGAAACCTGCCACCAAAGAGGAGCCTTATCTCTTCTTGCTAGCAGTAAAGCAACATTAAAACATAGGTACTTATTTGTAAAGCCCCATAGCCATTCAATCACTTATATTAAGCCCTGGTTTTCACAAATATTTAACAAAAATCTTATGGAAGGTTAACCCTAACCAAATAAAAGGAGGCAAAATCATAAAAAGGACTGAGATTCTAAGCAAATTCTTGTTTCAGTTAGTACAGCTGTGGATTACTCAAACTCCCTGCAAAAACATGCTCGGTAAAGTTTTGCATTATTTGCCACATAAACCCATTTTTTAGAAGTCAAAATTTTGGTTTTCATCTGTTTCTTTACACTCCCAGCAGTTCAAACAAAAACCTGTTGCTGCTCTGTTATTGAGCACTGGCCACACACAGTGCAGTTCAGACAGAATTCTGAGGGACATATTCTAGATTTACTGACAATTTCAGATGCTTTCTTAGCTACTGCAAGCTTCTTTCTGAAATGGGATATACAGAAGGAGAAGGGTGCAATGCACATTGCCCTGTGTGCTACACACAATTCACTATTCTTCACAATCACTCCCTCGGTTTTTAATGAGAACCTTAATTAACTGTAGAGCTTTTTTACTTTTCCACCTATCTTCCCTCGTTATTGGATCACAACTCTGTTCCCAGTTTTGTTGCCACATCAAAAGTCCATTTTTTTTATTTTTCTGCATGCCCTATTATGTTCTCAGTTCAGCTCTTTTGTTACTGACCCTTCTCCCACTCTTCCAAAACCGGTCAAGAAAATCAAGTTGTTGGCCAAGATATCACTTTGACAATATCTGCCTCCTTTTGCAGACCTTCACTTCTTCAAGCTGAAAGACTGTTTTGATGACTGCTTCAAAGCACATAACATTTCAATAGTTGTTTTCACATTTAACTCTTCCACTCCTCAAGAGGGCCCAATTCAACATCCCTTTTAGCATATCCCCTCTTAAACACCTCTAGATTTCCTCAGTGAAGTGACTCCTGCTCAGAATATTCTTACCAGTCTCATATATTACGGCACCACTTATTATTCAAGTGTCTTAGGACCTCACTAATTTTTTTTCCCTGCACACTAAAAAGTGAGAGAAAAAATATTCTTACATTCCTAAAGTGAAACCACAAAGTTGTTTGAGTTGTATCATTATTGTATCACTAGTCTTCCTTCTTCACACCTTCTCTCCATTTTTAAAATTCATTTACTATGTCATGTCCTATATGGACTGTGTATTCCTGTGCCCAAAGGCCACATTTTCAAATTTTAAGTAGTGTTATATAGTCTGCATACAGATTAGTAAAATAATAATTGGGGGTTATTTGTTTTGGACACAATTCTATTCCGCTATTTCTTAAAATAAGGGAAGCTGAATTTGCTGACAGCTTCATTATTTCTCTGACAGGAAACAATACAAGCAAAGAAAGTCTCTCTATTTGCCACTTTCAATATTTCTAAGTCTATATGGAATAGTTCAGGAAAAATATTTACTAGATTTAAAATTCTTAGCTAAAACAATGTGAAACAACTGTGACCAAATAATTGTGTTCTGCTGCAAAAGCATTAACTACTACAGATTAAATTTAACTAAAATTTAATTAGGCCAGATTCATCTTAGCATAACTAAAAGAGAAATTATTTAACAGGTCCTGATAGAATCTGAATGTAATTAATAAGTGTAAAGTTTACCCATCATACAAAATAAGTCATTTTTAAGGAGTTTTTGGAAACTAAGAACACCATGCAAACACAAATTTGCCAGTATTAAAATATTAGAGTTCAGCAGTGGAAGCATATTGGTATGCTTGAATTTTGGTAACATAGTGAGTATATAAGGATATGTACACATACAGACACACACATACATACATATATGTATGTATTACAATTTACAAGTCATCTTCACTGTATCTGTGCAATACACACTAGAATTGGGTATCTGCATGTGTTCCATATAAAAAAAGTTTACAGAGATACAAATACTGCTACAGTAGGCACGAGGAATGATTTATCCTACTGCTTCCACATCTTCTTTCACTCATTTAGATTCACTGAGTCATTCATCCCTGCCTGCAAAGCCGAATAAGAATAGCACAGAACGCTGGAACGAGTTCTTCCACTTCTCAGGGAGTCCTATTCCAACAGCAGGAGGAAGCCCAGCGAGACAGGAGTGTGCACCCTGCTCTCCTGTCCCCGGCAGAGCCCAGGACTGGCTATTTCAATCCTGGCAGCTGCTCAGGCTCCAGCTCCCTGGCCTGGGCCATTACAGAGAGAAATGCAGGAAAAGAACTTCAAACATGCAAACAGAAGAAACCGGCACCACAGTGGCATCCAGACGAGCTTCATTACAAGGTTCCTTTTAGCCTTCTCTGATTGCAATGAAATTATTTTAATACAGAAGGCTCGTTCTTGGGCTAAGTGCCTGCTTTGCATATACATGGCAGTGCCACTGTCTAGCTAAAAAGATAGGTGCTACAATTTTCCTACTACAAGCTTAGTTTTCTTCAGCTTAGTATACTGGCTCCACACGCCATGCATATCTCAGACAGCTAAATATAATAAAAATTTATATTTAAGAACTGGTAATCATTTAAAAAACCTCTAATTTTCAGCTAAGGTCTTTATCTGCAAATAAATATGGAAAAACAATTTCTAGTGTTTAGGTTTTAAACAAAAGGACTGACAAAAGTTCACAGCATACAGCACATTATCTATGTCCACACCGAGACTTTTGCAGCTTAGAAGGTACAGGGACACAAAGTCTCTCAACGAAATCAGCTTTACTGACTTTTCTGTGAAGGACAGCACCAGAAGGAAGGACCAATTTTCAAGTAGGTTCAGCAACAAACTAACTACAACAGAACCACTCCATCACTAACAAAAGCAAGCAATTTTTACAATGGACAACTAAACATACTGCTGTAAGATCATTTATTTATACAATCATTACTGTAGAAAACAGCTTTAATAGTAACAAAACCCACTATTTTCCCTGGTGACATGTTTGTCAAGTGTAACAAAAATTCAGAATAGCAAAGGATTGTGGATTAGTTTAAGTTATTGGAAAAATCTAATAAAGGTTCTCTAACATGGATGGTAGAGAGTAGGAGTATCTGCTGCTTTGGTTGCAGAAATAAAATGTTTTATTTCCAACAGAAACCAAACCATTCTGAGGAAGCCTCATAAGGCAAAAGCAAGAGCAGCAGAGCACGTTCAGTCAGTCGTTCCTGTCACTGAACTATGGTAAAGCTTCTCACATCAGGTAAAGCTGACCTTTGTGACTTATGCAGAGGGAAGTGCTCTTCACGTCAAGAATGACGAGTTTGAGAGATGACACTGCCAACGCCCAGCACTTGGATATTAATTAAGTGCTGCATTCTCTAATGCATAAACTACGGAGCCCAATTAACATACATGACCTTCGATCATACTTACAGGCATCTCACTACAAAAAAAAAAAAAGCCTCTTACATATATTCTCTTACACTCCTCCTGCTCACAACTAAAAGAGAAAAACTATTATAGTAGAACAAGGAGCATAAATGTAGTATCAGCTTTTGGCTAAGCATAATAGCAAGAGCTGCTGTGCACCACTGTTAGCATTACCTTGCCCACTTGCTGTTGGCAGTCAGCACAGAAGATCAGAGGTTCCCTGTGCCACTGCCTGTGTCATTGTCTGCCATTTACTCCAGCCCAGAAGGTGACAGTACGTGCCTTTCCACTAGTCCTGCTTAAACAAATAATAAAACTATTCTTCATGCACTTCACAGATTGAAGCAAGTATAATACATAGCAAAAACATTAAAAGGGACCACAGGAAAAGTCTAAGTTACAGCACTGTTGAAAAGAAGATCATAAGAAAGCTTAATGTGTTGGATATCTGAACTACAGTGTATAGTAAAATCCAGTCTGAAAGTGTGAAAAAGAATGCATACCACGCAAGTTACTCATACACACCATGAAGTTCATAAGTGGATGATAGCCATTCAGTAAGGTCATCTGGGCATTGTTTTGCAAGCTCAGTCAAAAAAATTGGCTACTACATTGTCTCAGAAACACCAGTTGTTCCACAAGCAGTGAACTAATAGCCTAAAATTTGACCCTTGTCTCACACTTCTTAGTCAACTCCCATGCTTCCTACAAACGGGATCCCCCATTTTCCCCCAGGTCTCCTATGGTATGTCAAGTGAACAGAGGACAAAATATACTGTGCTTAGTCCAGAACAGTGTATGTACCAACACACTTGCCAGCACCTCTGCACTGACTGGGCAGCCAGGTAATCTCAGAGGATTACCTGAGCTGAGTTCTGCTCCTCTTTCCCCTTGGGAAACCTCTATCTTGGGATTGTCTCCTCTATTAACTGAATAATTTTCACAAAAACAGTAGCAAATTAATCTTTCAAGACTTTAAGCATCTTTCACATCTGACTGAAATCAGCCAGCAGACTCAGAAGTGAGACATGGAGATGGAAGGGTTCACAGTAGTCAGTGACAGTCTTCTGTGTCCATAGTGCCTATTTTTACTTCCTTTTCTCATAGGAAAAATAAACCAAAGAGAAAATACAGAGTACTGAGAGATGCAGAAGGTAGACACATTTAGAGTTCAAAACAAAAAATGTGATTTGATGCAAACTCAAGAAGGTAATTCACAAAACTGACACATCCCAGTGACTTGGAACAAAATGTCATCACCACCCAAAAGCCTGCAGTTTCCAAACTTACAAAACTGAGAGGAGGTAAAGGTAAAGGCAGCATCTAAATGACTGGGTCTCTCATTCATTCTCACAAAAGGGAACAGAAATCTTCAAAACTGCTACCTACAACTATACTTTCTTTCTCTCTCCGCTGCAAAAGCTTCATTCCATTCATTCTCCAAACAAGTCTGACAGAAGTTTAGACGCTATCTCTGTCTGGTTGTCTAGTACTCCTTGGTTCTCATCCCACAGCAAACCAGATTGAATCCTTCATCCTTTCAAATCTCTCCTGTCTCAGCCTTTCTTCCTCCTCATCACACCCCCAGACTGACCTCTCCTATCAGATCCACTTCTGCTGCTCAGCCAAGCTTCCAGCTCTGCAATTAGCAGATTAACAGACCCCTTGAGTCAGGAAAGCATCATCAGAAACTGAAATTTAGGAATAGCACAAGTTTTCAAAAACAGTTTTTGGAAATTGCAATAATTGCATTTTAAACCACTAATGGTCAACTCGAGGCTTCCATCAAAAATTCCTGTAGCCAAGCTCAAGACACTGGGCTTCAACACAGGAATATCGAGACTGATATTCCCTGGCAATTGTCTGTGTGTGTACTCCACACTACATGTTCAGGTGGATTGCCACATATTAATTAAGGCATATCTTAAACAATCTTGCATTAGAAAAGAAGGGAAAAAAAAAACTACTACTGTTGCATTATGAAAAACATGATGATAATTAAGCACTGTAACAGGACAGACTACCTAGATAGCCTGTGAAATCCCTCTTCACCGGAGATTTTAGAGGTGTTAGACAGACATTATTATCTGTGCTTACAAAACCAGACCATGGAGGAAACAGAGAAGTCACTTCCAGCCTTATATTTCTATGAACGTATGTTTCAGAGAAAAAAAAAGAAAAAGGAAAAAAAACCCACCCCCAAACAAATAAAAAAAGCAAGCAAACAAACAACAACAACAAAACAATAAAAACCACCCCACAGAAATCAGTTTGCATACTGAAATGTCAGTCTTTTGGAAAACAGTTCTTGTATTTCACTTATTTTTAAAATTCAAATTCAAGCAGTGAGTAGCTCCACTAAGTCTACAAGCTTAATAAAATTAATACTTGCTGCCTGTAAGCTATGCACAGATTCCAGTCCTACCCAACACAAAGCATCACCCAGCCCGTTTTATTCAGGGCATAAACATTTTGTTCCAAATGAAACTTTACACTCAACTCACAGCCCTGGTATAAAGTTAGGGTCTGCCCAGAAAATGACAGCACATTTTCATGGCACAGCCAGACTGAGTCCAAACACAATACAGCTCCAGTGCCATGCACTCTGCTGTTAGGAATAAAACATTTCTGAAGAACCCAACACAGCAACTTTCACGTCTTTTCGGTGAGAAAGGCAGAGGAGAGTGGTATCTGCCAAGGAAACAATGCCACTGACTACACAGACTACTGAGAAATACTTAAAGGAGTATAAAAAGGAGGGGGGACAACAATGTAAAAGTCAACAAATTATTTTTTAGAGAAATAAGTGCTAGAGAGGTGCTATCAAAACAACCACCTCAACAAACTTCACCATAGGAATATTTATAAGAGACACAGTTATGCTTCCCTCTCTGTCCAGAGTGAAGTGAGGTTTGCCTGCCTTCACCAGAGAAGGGCAGGCAGACAATTCAGCCAGCCTTTTAAATGTGGTTCCTTTGAGGGCAGAACCATTCACACTGAAGTGAGGCATCTGTGCAGTGTCTCAGGGCTTGAAATTTGGGTTCAACAAATGAGCACAGCTTCCATTTCCTCACAGGCTGTGCCCACACTGCATGGAGCAGTACCCAAGCACTGAAGTTTGCTTGGGAACTGGAAGCAGCTTAGCTGGAATATCAGAGAGGTTCACACAGGCTGATACACCTAATGGAAAATGGGCTCCTCTCAGCGAGGTGAATGGTTCTGTGCAGGATCCTGGGCTTTCTTTACACAAGTAGGCAGCTAATGAAGCCTGAGTCTGGCACACAGGCTGTGCTTCTATGTGAGGTTATCCATCAGGCATGCCAGTGTGCTCCCCAAGAAAACAGCTTTGTTTCCATCTCCTAGGTTAGTATTTCTGAGACAGCTCCCAAGACAAACCGAAAAATAAATTTAATTTTTAGATTTCATCTGAATAAGCCATAAACAGTGGGCATAGTTTTAGTAAATAAGTAGAAATTGGGGTGCAGACAGGTTTAAAAAAACCACTTTTATACACAAGATGCATAGAGTCAGTTAGTAATTCAAAACACTGAATTAGAAGAACTGAGTTGGATGGCTAAAGGAGGTTTTTCCTCATGTCACACAATTCATATTTCAAAAAAATTATGTTGAGATACTAAAGTAACTTTAACTGGCAAGACAGAATTAGATAAAGATGCTTCTGCTCACTCATTTTGATTAATAATTAAAATGATCATTAAAAAAAAATATTTCAATCTCTATCCAATCCCTTACACACTTTAATTTTTACAGCCCTGATGAACCACACAGACATAGATTTATGGAAATATTCCCAAAGATAAAACCATATTCTGTTTGCTTTAATTTTCACGTTATACTTCCCACAAATAATTCACACATTAGACAATGGAATGCTGTCTACCCTGGACATGTATAAAGAAGGAAAAGTGGTTCAGTATTGCATATCACAGAACGCAAGCAAGTGAAATGAGGAACGATTATATCTTTAATATCTGGTCCGTATGAACACCCAAACAAAATTCTTTGGCAATACTGGGGAAGAGCTCAACCACCACACCACCTCTTCAGGCACAAACCCCCATGATTAACACATCAGAATACTCTACAATTTATAGGCACATAAATAGTTCTCACAGTTCTAAGAAAAAGACTTAGAAGTAGGTATTTCAAATAATTTGAGAAATAAAGAACAAAGTGGCACAAACCATTTTTGTCCAATACTACTTTTTAAACCTCTGCCTAAGACTATTATCAGTAAAATGTCCTCACTGTAGCATTTCTCTTTACAAGGACTATTACATGAGTTAAACACAGACCTACCAGATAACTGTTAAGATCTGTATTTTATGAAGGAAGTCAGTATTATTTTCCTCCTAATAATCAGCAAATATTAATGAATCTAGAGCTAGTTTTTTATTTTATCTTCAATTACAAAAGTGAAGGAAGAACCACCTTCTTTCTTCATTCATATTCTAGATTATGAGTGGAACTATCATCTCCAGCCCCACTGTAAGATTTTTTTTTCTGGTCATCCCATTTATGCATCTTTTCATCTTCCCTTTCCTGTCCATACTAAGCCCAGGTCCTTGTGGAGCTCTCTACAAAGAGGTCCAGATATTATCCTCCAGACAGAAACTTAAAAACCTGTTATGAAAATACTTTCCCTCTGATGTCATGATTTTGCATTTATAAACACTCAATTCTATACACTGTTGAGATATAGTATCCATTCACTAATCAGAAGTAAGAATTAATAGGGGGTTTCAAAGCTACAAAGGCAGCATTTTCACTCTGATGGGAGCATACAGTTCATACTTTGGGGGAGGGGAAGAGAAGAAAGAGTGTTGGTTCTTTCATGAACATAAAAGGGCAGAATTACACATTAGTGTAGCTTCCCCATGTATAGACATTTTTTTCTGAAATGCAGTGTAAACTTAAAATCCACCATTAAAATCTTTAACTACAGTTCAAATCATCCATGTAATTACTCTTACAGACGATTATGACCAAGGTTTTTTAAAACTAGAATTGTTAAAACTGCACAATTAAGAAATAAATCACAATGGGAAAATAGGATCCTATTCACAAAACAACCAACCAAGCTGGCATCGTTAATACCCTTTCAGAAAGGTAAAAACCAGACCCGAAATACTGGGAACGCTGTTGCCAGGTCAGAATTGAGGTGAATTGGCAAAACCGCGCAGATGGGCTCCTACCGCACCTGCCCAGCCCTTGGCCTGGTACAAATGCGTACTCGCTCCTTCAGTAACCCTTCTCCTTCATCAGGGCATTGAAGTTTTCACAAAGGGGAAAAAAAGCCTACACTTTTTTAAAAATACATCTGAAAGAAAAGTGGAGATGCTGGGCATTCTTGATTCACGTGTGCTTTAAAAACCAAGATTTTTGACCTTCAGAAGTCCCTTCCCCCAGCTAAAGAAAAAGAAAAGGGAAAAAAAAGAAAAACACTCCTCAGAAACTACCACAGAGAGACGCTGCAGACATCAATCTAAAATAATGGCAGTCAAAGGTCAGGATGATATAGGCAACATCAAGCTTTTCATTTAAATATCTTCCTGAAAGAGACCTCTTAATAAGCAGAAGCAAGAAAATCAGGGACTATCCAGTCAGTGATGAAAAAAAGTCATTTACAGGATTTTCCTAATAATGACACCAAGTATCTTCAACTTTGACAAATAAATTTCAAGACCTCACTGAAATATAATATGCAAACTACCATCAGCTTGTTGGGTTATCTTAGCAAGATTTAGCAATTTTTTAAACGAAGATTCACTTATGAACTATACACAGCAGATTACAAAATAACACTAAAAAAAGCAAGCACTGCAAATTGGATCTCGATCGGTAAAACGACACAAAAGTCGTAGTAATCTTCCAAAACTGCTGGAAAACAAACGCATACTGCAAGAACAATTGGTATTACTGCCTAACAAAGCTGGGTAACACTCAGAAGGCTCCAACATGCTAATCTGTCACCGTGACAGAAAAGCAAAAGATGCCAGACCAATACACATCCCTCTTCCAGTACCCTACATATCTAACACTGAGCTTCCGAACACAATAAAAAAGAGGACTAGAGTGTCCAAAAATATGAGCAAGGATGCTCTTAGCATATCTGCTCCCAACTTCTTGTTATTAAAAAAAGAGTACTCTTCAAGATTTGTCAGCATTCCTCAACAGTGTTTTGTGTTATTGTTCTATAATCACAGCTACATTTTTGCTTCAGATCTCTCCTCCAAGAAAAAAAAAATTACACATTACAGTAAGTCTGTTATAAAAGTGAAGCACATGTTTAAGGCCCATAGAAGCACCGATGCTGATAAAATTAAAAATGGCTGTGCCCGAAGATCCCACAGCAAAAACAGGCACAGCTCCGCTGCAGATTAAAATATATATTAAAAATTCCCGCATTACCTTACAAAGGGCGAGGTATGCAAAACAAAAAGATTATATATATTTCCAAAACTGAAGTAAGTTATTAGACAAGAGATGCAGATCTAGGCAAAGCATACTTCTTCAGTGCAGGTCGAGCTCATTTACACAATAAAGCAGCATTTTATTCCCCGAGACACTGAACGTATCGGGATTTCAAAACTTTTATCAGGCTTCGCCGCTGAAATAGATGCACACCGCTCTGTAAGGAGAGGAGACACGGATGTGCCCAAATACCAGCGGACCCCACCCCCTTCCCGCTGCCAAAATGGCCAGTTCGTTCCACCCGGTGGCTACTCACCAGCCGCAGTGCCGAGCAGCAGGGTGGCACTGGAGAGCAGGAGCACCAGCACAAGGTGCTGCAGTGAGGCAGGCATACCTGGGCAAGCCACGGTTCGAGCCAGGAGGAGGAGAAAAAAAAAAAGGGGGGAGGGGGGGGAAAAAGGAGGGGGGGTAAAAACCCCAAAAACCCGACGAGAGGAAATTCCTCCTGCTTTCACACAGCCTTCCTCAACTCTCTCGGTTTACAATCCCGCCTGGAAGGGCAAATGGCAGATGAGGGGAGCCGTCTTCGCTCTTACTCCATTACAGCCGCCTGCCTTCATGCCTGGGGCGCCGGCAGCGCTCGGCGGACACGGGGGAAGCGCCTGGCTCTGCCTCCCAGCCCCGAGGCATCTCCCCCGCCGGGGAGGACGGCGGCACGCTCCCGACCCCGCTGGGAACCGGGCTATTTCCCACGCAGCTTCACGACATCGAAGAAAGAGCCCGGTTGGGAAGGGAACATATCCAGACGCGCCCACAGCGGTGTCAGTCAGCGCGGCCCCCGCGGGCTGGCCCGGGCACGGAGAGCGAGCTACGGGCTCACGGCGGCGCCGCGTCCCATCCCGGCAAAGGTCTCTGTCCTCTGGCCGCCCCTCCTCGCTTGCCTCACGCTCCGGGGAAGCGCGGCGAGACCCCCCGCTTCTCACGTGCGAGGGCTGCTGGCTGCCATCCCGGGCCCATCTGCTCCCGCGGCCGGGCGGGCTCCGCGCGCTGCCCCGGCCCCCCGCCCGCAGCACCGACGCCACCCCCGGCCACCCCGACAAAGGTGGCGGGCCCGGGGCGGCGAAGGCCCCTCCTCGGCGTCTCCAGCTGCGAAGCGCACCCGGCTGCTCTCCGCGGGCGAAGGCCCTTCCTCCGCCGCCGCCCCGCCCCGAGTTTCCACAGCGCCGGGGCAGCCCGGCCCGGCCTCCTCCCTCCGTCTCGCTCAGCCTCTCGCGCTGCCCAAGCGCCTTCCTCCCCCGGCGCCGGGCTCGCCGGCGAGGGGCCGCTCCGCCGTCCTTTCCCCTGCCCGCCGCCGGCTTGCGGGTGGGAGCCGACGCGAGGGCCGGAGGCTCCGGCCGCCGCCCGCGCCCCCTCTCGCCCGCCCGCCCCACAGCAACGGGCAGCTCCAGACACAAAGCGGGGAGTCGCTGCCGCCGCCGGCCGGGCGCCCGTCCCGCCGGCGCCGCCCCCGCCGCCCGCCCCGCCCCGGCCACCATAAGAGGTGGCTCCAGGTAGCCGAAGAGCGCGGGCCGCCCGGCGGAGCTCCGCCGGGCTGCGGGAGGGGGCGCGGGGCTCCGGGGCGCCGCCGGGGCCGAGGCACCGCTCGGGAAGGGAGTTGGACCCAGGCGGCCGTGAGAGGAAAGGCCTCCGGCGGACCTTCCCGTGGAAGGCCGCGGGAAGGCGGCGAACGGCCCCCCCAGGCAGCCTGTCTGTCAGAGAGGCTGTCAGCAGGGAGGCGTGAGCTCGGGAATCACAAAAACCGCCTGTAACAAGAAAAAAGTGTTTAGCAGACTCTGAGATTGCATCAGCTTTGAACTCCGTGGCCTGCCTGTCAGACACCCCGGAGCTTCTGCCTCGACCTCTAGTTCAAGCCCCCGTTATCTTTGTGAGCTCCGCTACAAGCACTGGCCATACCACCTACTGCTCTCCCTCTGGGAACCCTGGCAAGTCACAGAATAAATGGGGTTGGAAAGGCCTCTGGGATCATCGAGTCCAACCTGGGACCGAATATCACCATGTCAATTAGACCATGGCACTAAAGTGCCCTGTCCAGTCTTGCCTTAAACACCTCCAGGGACAGTGATTCCACCACCTCCCTGAGCAGCCCATCCCAATATCTAATCACCCTGTCTGTGAAGAATTTCTTACTAATGTCCAACATACATAAAGTCCACTCAGATCATACAGCTTCAGCCACCTGACTCTCCCAAGCAAAAGCGTTATCTGCTTCTTAAATTAAAGAGATTTTATGATTTCAAAACAAAGATAAACTCAGCCCACTGTGCTGTTTGTATGCTTTAACCTTTGCTATATTGCACAGGACTAAAGAGATAAATTGAGCCAGCAGCTGATGGGAGAGCTGTGACTGGAACGTGCTGTCTGATGTTCTGGCCTAGCGAGGCTCTTTCAAACAAGTTTTACCGGCTGTAGCATAGAAGAAAGTTCTAAAGAACACCCTGCACACAGAAAGCACCTTCATATATGGGCTTCACCAAAGGTTTGATTATGGGAAGTGCTTCTCTGTGCCAAAATTCCTACACCAGTTCCAAGAATGGCATACAAGGAATAGAAATTCAAAAATCCAATTCCACACCTCAAAATATTAAATGCTACTACATAAAATTTTGTAGTTGCAAGTAAGAGTTACAATTTTAGTGATAATAAAAGGTTTTGGCATAACTATTCCTCCTCACAAGCCATAAGAGGTGAAATAGATGTAATCTGATTCTTTCATCATCAAGAAAATTAGTAAATAAATTCTAATAGCATTTTTGTCATTGTGATGCTTAGGCCAGAGAGCACGTTCTTTGACATTCCTAGGGTCAAGGTGAATTTATATGGGTGATAGTTATAAAAATGTTTTTGAAAGTTTTCTACAATATCTTCACTTCCAATCTATGCAGATCTAACATGGATATTGGTGAGAGACAATAAAATATAGAATCCCAGATTGTAATTTGTATTGCCACTTTCCAGAATTGCAACCACATGTTAACCACAGTATCCTTCCTGTTATTTGTGGAATGTGAACTGTCAAGAAATAACCTTTAAAAGCAAAAAAAAAAAAAAAAAAAAAAAAAAAAAAACCCAAACCAAAACCAACAACCAGAACAATTTTACCTCCAAGAGAGGAAAAAAAAACCCCACACATTAAGTATTTTTTGCAGGCCCAAAATCCAGAGTTCTTTTCTGGTTCAGAAAAGACACCAAACTATGCAACACACCTTCTGCCCAGCTGAACCTGCCAATAAAAGAAGCGAGATCTACTTTGTTCAGAGAAAACAAGAACCTAACTATGTGTGGGTTGTACAGCGCTTTCCCTGTTTAGATGGTAAAAGAAAATTACTGTAATTGTTTATGACATGTATGAAAACCTGCTCACCCTGAAATAAATGACAGAAGTCTCACTTGTTTTAATGGTTCTAGTTTTGGCTTATCAATTAATACCAGGAATTGTTGTCCACAAGAAATTGTACAAAAACATATATTCTGCCTTAAAATATCTTTCTTTTTTTCTCGCCACAAAATGGATTGGATTTTTGTTCCGTGTTTTTCCTGAAAAGAAGGAACAAGACATGCCATTTTTACTACAATTATTTCCTCTTAGTTTCACAAAAACCCCAAGCCTGATCAAGAAAACACCCTTGTGAAGGCCGCGGGGGCTGTGAATCTGCTTCGCCTGAGCTTATATCAAGTCCTTGGACTAATCTCACAGACTTGCAATCCCAGCAGTTTGCAAGAATTTCCCCTCCTTCCCTAACCTATTCTGAATTTTGCAAAAGAACTTCTCTGCAAGGGCCAGGTCCCTCCCAGCCCGGTGTAGCTGTGAATGCTGCCAAGAGCCGCGGGCCACGCACTGATGCCAGGCTGCAGAGTGGGAGCCACTGCACCCCTGTTTCTCTGGGGCTAGCAGGGCCAAGGAGGGGCTGACCCCTCCTTCACCACATGGATGTAGAAAGCAATGGCTACTGTCTAAGCACAGAAGCAGCTTCCTTTTCCCACGGTGGTGAGAGGAAATCAGAGATCTAAACTGTCACACTCAGGCTCACCCATTGTTATGTGCTTGGACAAGAACATATTTATAATCCTTTCTGTGGTATTGTTTTATCTCTAAGCTAGGATTTCACTAGCCTAATATCCAGCAACATCCAGTAAGACCTACAGAAAAGTACTCCAGGATAATGAAAACTTGCAGAGCTGCAGCACAGTAAATCTGGTGCAGGTAAAAGTAGGAGAGAGACAAGAGAAAACATGTAAAATTTACCAAGATTTAAAAAAACCCCAACTTTCTGACTGAAGCACTGTATTTCCACCAAGAACAATGAAACAATACTATTGAACTTAACAGAGACAAGACTGTTAAAAAGTAATAGGAGGAGGAAAGACCTTAGAAAGTAGATGGTCTTTTGCAGCTGTTCCCAAGGCAGGCAGAGGCAAGGAGGACAGGAGGAGCACATGGGGCAGAGACAAGGAGGACAGTGGCAGAGGAGCCAGGGTATGGTGGCTGCAAGCTCCCAGAGATGTGAGTCAGATACAGAGCAGGGGACTTGTATGTTGCCCTCAGGCGAGGGAGCTCTGAGCAGAACAGCCTCATGCAGCATGCTGGGGCTGCCCTTTGCTTCAGAGAGACACTGAGAGCAGAATTACTGCTGATATGAAGCTCAGAAGTTTCCCCGCTGTCGGTCACACTGATGCAGACACAAACATATTGATATCACTTGCAAATTCAACACTGCACATAAGTGAAATTAAACATGTCCTTATTAGGAGCGTCTCCTTTAAACAACACACATCTTTATTTTTAATGAACTGGAATATGGGAAACTATTTTCATGCTACCAAGAGAGTGTACCAGTCAGTGGTAATTAACAAAGAATGAAGAAAACCAAGGTGTACTACCAATCAGTAGCTTTAGTTCTATTTCTTTTCAGAAAATCCAGTGTTCAGGCACTTTAAAAAGATTTCTCAGGATAGGTTCACTGTTATCCAAGAGTTTTTCAGCGCTGACGCAACACAACTGTTATCATCGTTAGGACTCAGGGGACTGTTCTTTTTGACAGGGCCTTTCAAGAAGTCAACAAATCAGTTTAAAACAAGCCATAAATTATATTTGGCTGCCCATCAGCTTGGCCGGAGTGTTCTCTCAGTGTTGGCGTAAGTGTTGGGGAAAGAATAGAACAACACAGTATAATATTTAGCTTTTAGGGGATATTTTGTTCCTAATTTAAAACCAAAGCGGCCCCCTAGCATTGACTCTGATGCATAAACATATGTTAGAACAGCAATCAAGATGTCCACAGACTTTCTTACAAATAAATACACCCGTTCTGGATCCTAAGTAATAGCTTAATAAATAATGGATTTGGTACAGGTCTCCACTGCGAATGCTGCCACTCATTGCTAAATTAGGGAATTGTCAGCAAGATCATCTCCCCAGTCTTGCCTCCTGTAACTGTATGTGGAGAGAGACATGATTCCTGACAGATAGGATCCAAGCCTTCTATAGCTCTCCAGATTATTATTAACATCCTGAATTGCAGCCAGAATGCGCCGAAAAGACAATACTGTCTACTTACAGTCTGCTGAGTTAGCAGCACAGCTTCAGCCAGTGCAGCCAAACAAGTAATCACACGCAGACGTCACTACCCTTGGAAGTATTCAGTTCCTTGTTTTATATAGTTTTTCCCATCAGTGTCCAATCTGAGGTGTTGCACAGAGGCATTAAGGCACCCCCATAAGTACCCTTGGAGTTAGAGGTCAGGGTGCCTGTGGGAAGACCATCGGTACAGGGAAGTGGGCACATGATATGCAGAAAGAAAAACAATGAAACCTCTGGTGACTTTCTCCATCATGGACATGTGTCCTTGGGAATAGGGAAAGGCTCCCTGCCCTTTAGAGCCTCCCTGCAACCTACCAGCAGCACTTGCATTTTTGTCTGAATTATTGTTGGTTTCTGCTCCTTTTCCAGGGCTTGGTTTTGTCTTGGGAAAAAAGATTTCACAAAAGAGGGACTGAGGGACACCCAGCCATGATTGAAATCTCAGAAAAGTCCTCTGTGGGATAAAGTCAGTTTCCTTCTGTTTTTCCTGACAGGCAGGAAAAACACTATCCATGACGGTCAGTCTTCCCTGTCAAGATGCGAGAATGGCAAAACCTCATCACGTACCAGAGCAGGCTCTCATGCTCCCACTCCTACCATCAGCCTTAAGGAAATGGTAAATCAAATTCCCTTCCTCAGAGGGAATTAATTTCCCCCTTAGTCCAGTTAAATAATCTGTGCCAGACATTACTTTTTGTCTTTAGACTCATAAAAGTCTATCTGAAGGCTGTTACGACTTCATTTTTCTTTGTCTCTGAAGCGTAGAAAAGAGCGCCAACTGTCAAGCTTTTGGGAAAAAAACCCTCATTTGTGAGTATGAACTAGTGTTTTCAGTCCTGGGTTTTTCTAATTCTACCATGTTGTTGTCTATTCTACTGCAAGGTGAATCACACTCTGCAATGAAGTGACGACAGTCTTTGACATCACCATCCTATAACAGAAGTTTTGTGACAGCTTTGTTTATCTTCTCATGGCAAACTTTTAATAAAATTTAATGCAAAAATTAATCACACCACTTTTGTGGCAGTCCCCAGAAAGATCTATTTTGATATTTACCTTCTTTTGTTTCATGCTGGTCTCACATTTGCTGATTTTGGTATAGTGACTGGTTTCCTATGGGAAGCCCATAATTGCATGATCAAAGGTGTGAGGATCAAGCCTGGAAACAGAAGCAAGTGGGTGTGGGACAGGTAAGTCTTCGGTATACAGGGAGAAGGAGGAGGAAGGTGCACACTGTGGGATAAGCAAAGGGAATATTTTGTATCTAAAAGGATTACAATGAAATAGTTAATAGACATTTTTACATTTCACAATACAAGATATTTCTCTGTGATAATGAACTACCAACAGTGTTGGTAGCTAGCAGTTGCTGCCTTGTTTTACAGATAACACTGCTTAGTCTGTGGAAATCTTATCCCATTTTGGGGGTGGAGGTGAGAGAAACTTTCAAGATAGCTCTGAGAAGCACCTCCTACTTTGAATTAAGTCTGAAATCATATGTTAAAGGCCCTTTACAGGCTTCCTGAAATCTATTGGCTTGTTCATCACAACATAAAATGGGAAATTTGCTGCAGGGTGTTTATCAGTTCAAAACATCACTTATTCATTAAATCCAACAATGGGCTTAGTCAGAAATAGAAATATAATGAGCTGTGTCGGAATCATCTCCTGGTCCGTAGCAGAGGGGTATGTCATCACCACAGACCTGCAGGGTTTCATTCCTGAGAGCTACCTGAGCCTTCTCATACTCACGACAGGCGGCTGGGAACGGAGCTCACGGAATCTCCAACATACTCTCCTGCTGCTGTTACCTTTCTTTTTTCTTCTGGTTTCGGGTTTTTGGGTTTTTTTCCTTTTCTGTTGTTAGCTGGCATTTTTTAATCACTCACTACATGAGCTAGTTAGCAGTGCAAGCCAGGCTGGTTTTCAAAAGCCACTTTTTCTTTTTTGTTCTTTAATTTCTTACAGACAATTAGGATTAGACCTAAAAATATTTCTCCAATCGGCTCCATACTTCTAGCAGGAAGCTAATAAAAATGCCCTTTGAGAACAAAATGAAAGCCTGTGGTAAAGTCTCAGTAGGCCTGCACTCAGTTTGCCAAGGTGGAGGTCCAGAGGAAGCAGCCTCTGTATATGCTCATTGCTGGCCATCCTCGAACTCCACACCAGTTTGACAAGTGTCAGGCCTTCATCTAAAGGACAGAAGCAGCATCTACAACAAGAACTTTTTGCTTGTTATTTTAAATGACAGTGTGGAGGGAAAATCTTTTGCTCAGGCTTCTTACAACAGTTCCCCTTGGCAATGAGAAAGGAGGCATCAAATATGAACCCAACAGCACAGCTTATCAGGTTTTGTCTTCTCTTCCAAAGGCAAAAAGAAAGTGAAAACGCAGTTAGAATTGAAGCACCTTTTAACTCAGTGTTTGCTGCCACTGCAAGCATGATGGCAGAGGGCCAACCACTCTCAGAGCCATTGCTCCCATTGCTGCTCTGAGTATACCTGTCCAGCGTTCCTCTCCTGCACTCAGCCAGCTCCAGGAACATCACCTGGAAGGTGATCACAAAGGAAGATACAAGTAAATTATTACCTTTTACTATACCAAACATGAAATTTATATCCCTTATGCTTCTGCCTGTAGCACGACATCTGTTGCCTGAGGATTTTGAAACACTTTTATCTGTGAAGAATTTTCCTTCACATCAAGAAATGAGTCAGTATCTCTGTATGGCCTGCTTGCCTCTCACAAATCAATCAGGATAAGCCCAACTAAGTGCTTCCCCAAAGCATTCATCAGGAATCCTCTCCCTGAAGCTGTACAGGCCAGACCACCAACTCCAGTCGGCACCAGTCCTGAGTTACTCAAGCACACAGCAACTGTTGATGGCACAGTTGCTCCCTGCACTGTCTACAGACATTTGAAATTGCAGAGGCCTAAAAGGCTTTAATTCACAAATGAGAACCAGGCTTTGAGAGGCCATTTCCAGAGCACAGTATGGGCTATGCAAGCCTTAGGTAGGTGGCTTAGGGGGTACAGACAGCCCTCAGACTCTGTGAAACCTCTACCTCTGCTTTTAATTTCAGATTAAAGGGCAGAGACATAAATGAGGATGGAGGGACAAGTGGGCAGAGATTTCTACAGGAAAAATTGCCCTTCGTCTCTATAGTAAAGAGTTTGTCGGTTTTGTATAGACAAAAGTTCATCAAAAGCAGAAAGTACCATCTCCCAGAAATGCCACGAGGTGCTTTATGTTTCATAAGTTTAAAGGAATTTTTCCTTCTTTTTTCCCCCCACATTTGCCACAAAATAATTGTAATGTTTTGCATATTGCTTTTCCCCCCTCCCTTCCTTTCTCTGCCCCTCACTGAGTTCAGTAAAATCAACATCTGAGCAGGGTTTCCTCTCTCTAGCATTTTTACCAGTTCACTTTTGTATTCATTTACTTTTAACCATCCCCTCAACTTTGGAGAGGTTGCATTTAGCAAAAGGAAAATCCACCACCCCTGTACCTTGTACCTTTACCTTGTAACTGCTGAAGCTCTCACACTCTCAGGAGCAGGAGAAGGGGCGGAAGGGATGTGAAGTGAGGGCAGACAGTAGCGCAGACCCTGAACTAAATGTTGAACAAGAAAGAGAAGGGAAGTTGTAGGCAGGAAAGGGGAGTCGGGAAGGGAAAGGAGGAGTGAAAAAGTTACAGGAGAGGGTTACATTCGAATTTGCATTTACTGATTTAACAAAAAGGGGGGTGCTAAACTCAGATCTCTAATATCTGTGACCAAACCTCCCTGTGCAGTTGTCATTTCACTGCGAGGCAGCTATTTGTACTGTCCCCACCAGTGCTCCCATCAGTGGTATAATCAAACAGGAGTAGAGCAATAGGAGGAATCCCATGGGGTGTGGAGATAGGGTCAAAATGCCAAGGTTTTGCCTTAGGGACAAGAAGGTTCTGGTGTGCCTGCCCAGGAGTCCACCCCCAGGGGGGCTCTGTCTGAGCCTGCAAAGGGAAGCACATTAACCCAGAGTAACAATGGTGAGCACCTTAGATCTTTCAGACATCCTGGAATGTGAGGCCATCACTGCAGCCATCTGCCTGGAAGGGCTGGAGATCAGCACATGTAAAGGGGTGTAGGATGAAGAAAGCTCCCCGCAGGGGAGTTCCCCAAGTCTCCATCTCACATCACAGACATGTGACCTGCTGGCTGTTTGGTTGCATCCCTGACCGGGCACCAGAGCTCCCCGCCTGCCCCATGGGACAGGGACAGAGCCAAGCAAAGGGCTGCCAAACACAAAGCCCTGCTTCAAATGTCCCCAAATTCGGATAACCAGATTGCACCCACAACTGCTGCAGAGCCAGAGCTGGGCTTCATTCCTCCTCTCCATCCCATGACTGCCCTGCTCCTTTGAGCTGGCCCCAACAGATTCAGACACAGTGATGGGATGGGGCGGCGGGGGACGTCAGCCACCTTTTGTAGGGGACAGAAGATTCCCCACTCAGAAGGAAACAGCAATTCCCAAGTTTCTCTTGGCTTAACCAAAAGCTGTAAAATATATTCCTCCTGCCCTCCACTAGCATTCAAACCTCCTTGTGTATTTTGTTGATGAAATCTCTCACCCCAATTGAAGAGATAGCAGTGTTTGCTAAACATGCCCTGCCTTGCTACCAGAAGAGCTTCTGACCTTGTTCTGTCTTCTTCTTGGCGTTTGGCAAATACTTATCAGTGCTTGCAGTGACCTCCAGCCAGCTGGACAAAAAGCTTTGGAGCCACACATGTGCACAAATAATTCCAGGGGCAGCTGTTACTACTGGATTATCTCTTCCTGTGGCTTCTACTGATACAAATAGTTAATACATGCTGCAGTTCACAGCCCCTTTCTCTTTAGCAGACCAAGGCCCATCTTCCTTCAACTTGGGGCCATTAAACCCACCTCAACAACAGGGGCCTTCAATCTGGCACTACCCTGTGTTGCCAAATGTATCTTACCAGATGAAACAGCCAAAGTCACGGATCACAGCCCTGCCATCTTTAGCCAAGAAGGTCACCATTTAATCACTCTTTCCAAGTTATGTGTAACAGAGGCCATTCTGTGCGTATCCAAACATAGCACCCCCTCTCTCCAACCCCTCTGGCCTCCCACAGCCCAGACATGAGGTGTTTTTTCACCCCGATGCATTGAGGTCCACGCTTGATCAGAGTTCATTCAACCTGAAGAACAGCAATGACTCGCTTCCAGAAAATGAGACTATTATTGCTAGAGACCATTATGAAAGCCTGCATGAAGCTGAGACCACATGTGTGCTCAGATCACTCCAAATGTTGCTTAGAGCAAAGCCCTGGATTGTTTTAGATTTGTTTTATAAACAAAACAAAACAAAGAATTGACAGAATCTCATCTGTAACAAGAAAGATTTTCTGATGTTTTCCTGCACTGCTCTTACAGATGCATGGCTGGACTTGGATCTCACACCTACCAACAGTGAGCACAGCAGCTCTCAGAAAGTGGATGAAGACTTGGAAGGAGTCCTTACATGATAGGATGGAAGTGATGGGGATGCTGACCTATTTAAGTTCAGCTCCAAGAATCAGCTTGTGGTCACTGGGACTATGTTAGTTTTTCAGTAGGATGCTCTGTACCATCCCCTGGAAATGAGAGTGATCGCATGGCTATGATCACTTTTTTGCCTTTACAGCAAACCTTTCATCAGAGAACTCAAAGCAACTTGCCAGCAAGTACGAGCACAACCTCACACTGTGCCTGTGAGATAAGCGAAGGATGGAATAGATTAACTGCTTAAAAGCACACAGCAGCTCTGTGGGATGAAGAAAAAATAAGGAAAAAAATATATATGCACACACGTTTGAAACTGTACAGGGTTTTATGGAGAGGCAGCCTGGAAGGCTGCCAGGATGCTGAAATTGCCACCCCTACACAACCACGAATACCATGGAAACCAGTGGGGCACCGGCAGACAGGAAAGGAAATCAGCTGAAAAATGGCTTTCCATGAAATGCAGCCAGGCTGGGACACTGCTCCCCTCCTGACTGAGGGAAGACTACGTGCCTAACCACCAGTGCTGCTGCTGGTGGGAGCTGGGCTCCAGGAAGGAGTAATTCCCAGTAATTTCCCAGCCTGGGGTAACATTGCTTTCCTGGCGGCAGCCAGTGGATGACAGCAAAAAGAGGGATGGCTGAAAACTGCTACATCATGTCAGCTGTGGTATGGAGGCAATGGAAACCCTGAGTGCCAGGTAAAGCTTCAACACGTGTTGGGAGGTGTAGGAAGATCAAAGTCAGTTGACATCTGAATGAGGACAGGGAAGGAACATGTATGCGCAAGCTCCTGCCTGCCCTGTCTGGTGAGGTACGATAAAAAGGCACAAAACACTCATCAGTAAGTGCATTTTTCCCTCAAAATACTAAGAAAGCTCAAAAAAAGATTCCTTCAAGCTGAGCAAAAGTAAGGAGAGAGGCCCGGAAAACAAAACTAAAAATAACAAATGAAACTGAATACAACAGGAATAACAGAAATAAACAAACCCAGACAAGCAGTGGGGGAGGAAGGAACACACTGTTAATTTGTCAAGTACACTGTGCCCACATCAAACTAGAGAGTAAGCTCAGAGAAATATCCACCCTCCCAGCTGAGCAAGGGCACCTGCTTGTTACCAAACAGCACACATCCCTAAAAAAGTCATACTGCTGCTAAGCCAAGTGAGGAGGAATCCAAGCACAGAACAGCTGTACTCATTCAAAATGCTGCTAAGAGGAACAGCAGCATCTTATGAGTAAGCTGGATATGGTGCAATCATCACCAGACTTGAACAAAAATAGCCCAGTGGAGATGAGAGGCAGGTAGAGAGACCAGCACACAGCTGTCCCTCCGGCTCTCAGCAGCTGAGGGGTGCACAGGTGGTCTCCTACAGATCCTAGGTGGAACAGAGGTCGGGGGAGGTTTATTACAGAAAAGCAAAGAGGACTGGAAAACCAGAGAAGCAGCAGAGTGGCATTTCTGCCACACTAAAGTGCACAAGGCAAACGGGCCTTCCAGTAACCACAGGGGAGGGCTGGAAGGGGATGGAGCATTGCCATGGCTGGCCCTGATAAGGCTCTATCTAGGAACAGGCGAGGGCTGCGCTCATGGCCCGGCCGAGAAACGGGTCTGGAGGAGTGCGAGAACAACAGGATAACATCAGGCACTTCTCACACAGCTGAAGGACCCGCCACCGGTCATCAGGAGGCAAGTGCAGATGGGAGACTTTAAAGTGGTGCCAGAAAAAACAAGCTACAGCCAGGGTCGAGGAACATGGGATCCAACTCCTAGTTGTCAGCAGTTGTGGTGTATACATTGCTGAAAACAGACGTAGTGCCAGGAAAATCCAACTCCCAGCATGAAAAGAATAACTTAGGAATGATAATGGGAGAAGTCAAAGCAACTGTGGCTGTGAATTAGTGATTATATAAAAGTTTTTATCTTAAAGTTATGTTAGGCCAAATTCTGAAGTAATTTTTTCAGCCAGAATGCTCCCTTGAGAACCTGTGATTTGGCCACAAATTGCTACATCTTAAAAAAAAAAGAAGGAAAAAAAACAAAGACAACAAAACAAAGTTCTTCTTTTTAAGCTGGCTGGCAATACACAGCAGGAAACGGCCTTGACTTTGCAACACACACTTCTGCAGCAGGTAGCTGAAGCTCTCTGCTTTATGCCACCATCCAGTGTCACTGTGAGGCACATGCCACTCTTGAGGATTTGCTCCCTTTTGTGGCTGGGGAACATCAGTCTGCATGCTATGAAGGGAAGCACATGTTATTCAAGCTCCCTGAAACAAGTGAGTTACGATCCGTATCGCAGTTCCTTCCCCTTGGACCTATCAAAGCTACTTCTGAAAATCTGGATGTACAGTAGCTTGGGTACTGCCATAAAGAAACAGCAATTGTCACTGCCCACCATGTGCTGAACAGCAATAAAAATGTCTTTTCAAAATAACTGATCTGGGTTAAAAACTACCAACGTCTCAGTGGTAGGCTCAAGAACAGTGAAAGGATCCTCTCCATCCCATTTCCCAAGCAGTACGAAGTCTAGCAGCAGCTCCAGGCTTTACACCTGGAGGCCTTTGTGTAGTTTCAAATGGAGCATTTGTAAATCCGAGACCCCAATGAGTCCCAGAGAGATGCAGCCACACCGAGACACTGCTCGCTTCCCAGAAACTCCCCCCATTCCGGTTTGAGACTTATCGCACACATGAAACTTCCCTGCTCATTCTTCGGACTTGGCTTAACATAGGTAATATGCTGCCAACCTGCAATTTCTAGAGGTATCGAAAATAACATAAGAAAGCAAGGAATATTTTGAGCAGGAGACACACCCTTCCCACGACAGATGACCTGCTGTAATAGCCCTTACAAAAGCAAGAGAATGCGCTCAAGTACCTGTCCTAAAATCTGAAGCTCAAATGCTGCCCAGTCAAAAATACTGGAAATGGTTCTTTCAAGTCATATAAAGACTTGGGAGATTCTGAGAGAAGAAATAGCTGGAAATAGTTTCAGATAAAAGAAACTTTCATGCCAGCTGGCAAAAGACAAACAGATGGATCAGATAGATGGACAGACAGGGCTTAAAGCCACTTTTGTCTTAGCAGTGGGCTGGGCTTGTATATGCAATGTCTGAAGGCAGCATATCACATCATCTGACCCTTAAATGTTAGCTTTATGAAATCATATCAGATGAAGCTGCAGCCTTCAAAAGCACCTCTCAGCCTGGCAGGGTTTTCACTCTCCCCTCAGAAGCACCTTCAGCAGGCCTTGGGACAGCTTGGCACTCATGCAGATCACTCAGGTTCTCCCCTGCTCTGTGCATCAATCCAGCCTCTGTCAAAGCTCAAGAAGGTTTGTTATGGTGCAGGAAGTTCCACAAATATTTAGTCAAGACACTTCTGTTCCCACAGTGCAAGAGCAGTGGGGTAACCACAGAGGGTAAGAAATGAAGGATGCTGTGAAGGCTGAAGGGAAATCCCCCCAAACCATGTTTGATATGCTTTAACAGAAACTCAGGGAAGGCAGGATGCGATGCAAACAAAACAAACCAGGGTAAGCACGCTGTATTTTTGGTAGTCTGTGCAGCTTGAGAAAGGTGATGTTTAGTTTCAGCTGCACTTTTGATGCCTGAATTGAAAGATGCCAAACTGAGCCACCTCAGGAT
Organism: Manacus vitellinus; assembly: GCF_001715985.3. NCBI lineage: Eukaryota > Metazoa > Chordata > Aves > Passeriformes > Pipridae > Manacus > Manacus vitellinus. The sequence goes on along the minus strand of NW_021939471.1, from coordinate 8,806,513 downwards.
GAGAATTACACCTTGACTGGTGGTGATGGGCCTGGGTCACAGGTTTGCATGAATCCACTGAGGTCTGGTTATAGCCAGACACCCACTCCTCACCACCTACTTGCTTTTTATATAAGATGATTATGGTGGGGGATTAGGCTGTCCCCAGTACTGGCAGCAAATTTCATGTGATGTTTGTCACAAATTGCAGGGACCATGGTCCCCACAGGCTCCCTCCAGTGGCTCTTCCCATGGGACTTCAGTGGGTCACTGCCAGGGTGACATCCCAGTTCTGCTGGATCACCAGCCAAAGCAAACCCAGGGTCTCTGCAGCAGCTCAACTAGTGCAAAGAGATTACAGAAATTTGGAAAGCTTAAAATAAGTACAATGACCAGGAACAGTTTAACTTTCTCTGAGAAATGTGGGGTTTTGCTGTATTTGAACTATGTGTCCCTGAAGATCTCATGTCAAAATGGAATTGTGTAATGAATATTTATCAAGAAATTCACAGTTGAAAGATCAAAAAAGAAAATCACCTCTGCACTGCTTCTATTCTCATTTTTTTATAACATGTAAATTCATCCAGAAGAATTTTAATACTCACCTTTATAGATGTTTCTGTTTTTCACATCAGACATCTTGTTCGAGAGGACTCTGAGTTACCAAAGACATGGCAGGATTACACCATCAAAGTTGCAACACTGAAGCCCTGGTGTGACTAATCCCCACATAAATGGGAAAGACCAAAGATGGGCAGTCTGTGCAGTGGGTAGGTGCAGAGCCAGACCGTCTCTTCCAGCCCACGGGTGCATGGGAAGCGTGTCCCATCCACACAGGAACAGCCTTGGACAGGCAAGAGTCTCTGGCACCCTCTTCCTTGGGTCTCTTCATAGGGACAGTGGCACACGTGGCCCTGTGGCACAGCAGGGTTGGTCTTGTGGTGGTCTCCCTTATGTCAGGGCAGCATGGCTTAGGGTAAGGGAGTTGCTCCCAGGAAGAATACTGCATTCCTGGTTTGCTTTCATAAGCATGTTCATGGGAAAAATCCTCCTTTGGGTAAGGCATAAGATCCCTTTTTACCTGTGGCCTGTGAAAGACAAGCAAAACTGTCTTCCCTATATGAACTGCACCTTAGAGAGCACACAAACTTCTTGGTCCATCCAAGAAGTAGCTGTCAGAAGAAGACATCACCAAGTGCACTTCTCTTTCCTGTGGGCATCATTTGGCCATGACTCACACAGCTCAGCTGAAGGGCACTGATGATGTGTCTGTGTGATGCAATGGCCTGTGTCAGGTCCAACACCCCAGCACTAGTTTTCAGAGTAAGTATGCTCATTTTTGCTTTGCAGAACCAGTCTAGCCAAAACCTTGTATGAAGTTGGTCTAAACCCTTCAGCACAGAGCAGGGGTGACTGATCCAGGCTCACCCAGGGGTCAGTGTGGGCCCCTTTCTCTTTCCACCTGAATTCATTAAGAGAAAAATGAGAGGGGTGACTTGCTGTTTGGAGGGACTTACCCTGCAGGGCAGCACTTCTGTGGTTTCTGCCACTGAGCTAACAGCACAGGGACCAGAAACACGAGATGTGAATTGAAAATCAAAAAGAAGCAAGACCTGCATCTTTCACTGGCATGAAACTCAACTATGAATAGGCAAAACAGATCATCACAGCGATTTCTGAAGGTCAGGACTTTATGAGGGGATGGCAATCAGCAGCTGACAACCAAAGGGAACCCAGATGTTTAAGTTGCATATTGTGCAAATTTGATTGAGAAATCAGAGAAACCTAAACAGCACAATTCTGTTATTCTACATTCAGAATTTTTTGTAGGTTAAAAATGCACTTGAAGTTCTTTTTTGCAGCTTTGACCTCAGCAAATGGCAGTTGTTCTACTGTCAGTAGCAGAGTTGTGAGCTCCAGTGATTTATTGCAAGTTTCATGCTAGCTGAAATTTCTGACAGCTCATAGACTCACGTGAATAAATCAGCATTTCAGCTTTTATCAGCACAAGTTTCTATGCTTTCTGCTAAAATAATGGAAAATAAACCCTACAAACGTGCATACCAGGAGTCAGTCAAATGCCAGAAGCTTCTACCTGTAAAACCAGTCATTTTTTTTTAGTTGATCATATAGAGTGGGACATAACACTCAATCTTTCTTAATGCCTGGAGTTACTTTTAGATTGTACCCTAGATTGTACTTTCAAATTGCACAGGTACATTTGGACTGTGCCATTATTTTGTCACAGGCTCTGGTGCCCGTAGTACCTGCACTTGTGACTCACTACAACACCACGAGGCGTTGGAGGATCATCCACCTCCACTGGCATCCAGTGAAACCTTGTGCAAAACCTTCACCAGGATTTGCAGGAGACATGCCTGCTCTCACTGCCTGTTATTGGAAATCACCAGCAGTCTCCAGGAAATGCCAGTCAGAAAGGGCTGGAGGCAGCATCAAAGTAAAAATAAATCCCAACCTAGCATATGAGAAGATATTTAGTATAAAGGAATACTTACAGTCCTAAAGCTCTGTGCTTTAGGCACAGCATTTGACAAAAGTGGTCTTACCAGCCTTTTTCATTGCTAAAAGGATGCATGTCAGTTGGACTGCAGAAGCAAAAGGCAGTCTGATAAAACAGATGGCTGGTTCCTGAACAAGGCTCTAACCCTCACTACAGAACAAGTCACGCTGAGCATTTGCCTGTAACACCAAGGCCATTTACAAGTGCCTTTCAAAGCAAACAGAAAGGTCACCACTGACCACAGTAAGAGTTGGAACCAGATGAAATGCTGCACTCAATAACCCACTTTCCTACCAATTTTTCGAGAGATATGAAGTTTTAGAGAACAAAGACTTTCACTTGCAGCTCCACTGAATTCACCATCGTGTCCCAGCACTATAAACAAAGCAAATACCTTGAGACTTGCATATACTGCCCTGGCCAAGACAGCACATGGCTTTCTTCTTTTTGCATAAAATGAAATAATTCCTGGTTTGCAAGGTGTGGTCAGGCAAAAGGAACAGCTCGTTTTCTTTAATTAATCTTGGTGCTCTTTGTATCTGCACTTTCTGCAATAGTTTCAGGTGCTATTACTTATCAGGAATATCTGCTTCAAGGTATAAGCAGTCAAAGTTCTCAATCTGTCATCCCCCATGGGGTTTTAAAGCCTCCTCTCCCAAAATAGGTGTGAGGCCTTTTCCCACAGATGCTCCAGAGCAGATCTATTTTGATCACCAAAATACTAAACCCATAAAGTCAGGGGGGAAAAAAAAGACAGAAAGCCTTTCAAATCAAGTGAATAAGCCAAGAGTGAAAAAATAGACTCAGTCATCTCTCCTACCCATTTAATGAACAGCATTCCACTCCAGAAACAACATACACAGGGCAAACCACTCCAAGTGCCTGTTTACAGCCCAGCTCCTGCAGCTGCCCCTCTCCTGCCCTCCCTGCTGGGACATGGCTGTGCCCATGGCCCTGCCAGTGGAGTGCTGGCGGGCAGGGCTGCGTGCAGAGCAGCTCCACTGCCCAACAGGGGCCGGGCTCCAGCCAAGTGTTTGAGCAGACAGACACCGGAGTGAAAGGAGCAGGACTGGTTGTATTTCAAGATAAGACTGGCTGCCAGGGCTTTGTTGGAGGCAGCCTTGCAGATGCAGGAAGGAAAACAAGCTGTAAAGATGGTAGAAGGAGAAAAGACACCCCAAGGGAAGCAGCACTGGCAGGAGACAAAGAGCTCCTCATCAGTGAAGGGCACAGTAACAAACGTGCACAGCACAAGTCATGTCCTGCCCTAAGAAGCCCCCTTGCCCCACTCACTTGTGTGTTCTGCACCTCCCTGGGCAGCCAGTGCTGGGACAGGGTGCCAGGGACCTTGGTAGCAGCTGGGACAGCCCACCCACACCCCACCTTGCCTGCACACAGTCCTGTGCTAGCAGCTGGGATGCTGGCTGTGAGGCCACCTGCAGCAGGGGCTGCTTTGCTCTCCATGACAAAACCTACCTGGGAAACAAGCTGGGGTGGCTACTGACCCAGCTGGGATTTCACAGAGGCAGCAGGAGGAGAAGCACCTGATGGCACAGTTTGGAGGAGGATGATCAAATGCTGCTCCTGCAGGAGAAGTGGAAGGTGAAGGACAAGAACAGCAGCATCAGCCCAGCAGCCCCTGCTGCTAACAAACTAAGCACAGCATGGACACACCTGCACTCACGTCCTGTTCACTTGTTTTGGTTGCTTGGTTGTTTCTCCAGATTTAGCCTCCTATTGCATCCCTGGGTCAGGCCCTGCATTCAGTCTGTCCCATGCCTGTAGAAAGAGAACAAGGACCTTCACAGAGGGTCCGTGGAGGTCCACTGCTTCTTTATAGATCAAAGTTTTTCTGCTTGAACATCTTGTTTCAAGCAAGGATTCAGGGGGAAAGCGTAGTTCCAGTTTAGCCTAAGGTAGTCCTATGCAGCCCAGCCTTGTGCATCCACCTGTCCTAAAGGTATTTTATGCAGCATAATTTCCTGGTTTGCACATCTCCAATTGCTTATAGTCCTTTCTCCATTGCCCCATGCCACTACAATGGGAGAATGGAGTTTCCAGCTGGACAGTGGATGGTGTGAGGGAGGGGAGCCCAGGGACAATGGAGTTTTCCACATGGAGGTGGGAGACAGCAAAGCACAATGTGTTGTTTTGGTTCTTAGTGGTTTGGAAGCTAAAACCAGCACATGCAGCCCCACAGGAGCTAAGAGTAAAGGGAGGAGCTGTGGAGTTGGGATCGGAACAGTCCTGTTTGTATTTAACAAGTGATAAACTTAATGAGCCAGACGAGACCTGAGACAAGATAATCCACACAGCTTCCTGCTGCACTTCTTTTGCCTGCTGCATCTTCAAGTTAAACCAGCACCTTGCCCTCATGTGGCTGAGCTGCAGTTCCTGGCATGCACCGGACCTCGGGTACAGGGAGCAGCAGGACCCGGCCAGAGGGTCCCCAGCTGTGCCAGAGCACATGTGTGCAGTTGCACAGCCCCAGGGACATGGGGAAGGCAGGGTACTTACAGCGAAAGCCATGGCTGCTACTTTGTGCCCTGAGGCTCAAGGTCTTTTTTTATCAGAACAAGGAAGAGAGACTTGTGCTAAATACCTGAGTTTGTTTAATCCACCGCACAGAAACAAAATCCTGAGAGGTTCAAAGCTCCAGTGTTTATTCTATCAGTCTTATTTCTGGTCTAAATAAACCATCAAAATTTAAGTCTCAGCTGAAAACATCTAAACACAGTAGTTGAAGCTGATGAATAGTTAGTGTTTGGCAAAGACAAAGCATGAATCCATAATTATTGTAAGATGAGTCACCTGGAGAAACCAGAGCAGTAGCCATCAAAATGCCTCTTTGAATAACTCAATGAGAATGAAGATGCCTAGAAATGCACACATCAGCAACACCACATCCTCAGCCCTGCCAAGGCCAGAGAGGGGCAGGCAGCACCACTCCAGCTCTGCAGAGGATGTTTCAGACCCCATTTGTCACCTCTGACCAAGGACCCCATGCCTGTCTCACCAGAAGCCCCTCCCTGGATACAAGGGCGGTCTGAAACCCATATTCCCTCCATGACTCATAGGATTGGACAAGTCAGTCTTTTGCAGACAACAAAAAAGATAAAAATCATATTGCTTGGGTGTATGCCAAGCTATTATTTCACCCAGTTAGAGTCTTGAACCGCTGAAAGTTAAAAGGATTTCCTCTGGAAAGAGAACATTCCCCAGCCAGAAAGTCTCCAGAAAGGTACAGGCGCAATAACTCCTGGCATTTGGTGTTAGGAAACAAGTGTCTAGACAAAGCCGCCTTCTTTTGATTTGTTTTGGATGACATTTTTAAAACATGCTACAGTACAGATCCTAGAACTTGAATTTCTATTTTTACACTCTTGATACCTGTGACAGGTTCACACGTCCAGGACATGTTGGGGATGATTTCTGCATCTTTGGTTATTTTTATTTAACCACCACAGTCTAAAGGTTCTATACCCCCTGGGGTTTGAAGGGATGGATATCTCTATTTGCATATCGCTATTTGCATGGATGTGCTGTCACGCAGGAACAAGAAACAAGAGTTGGCCACACTGATCCCTGCAGCTGGAACTGCCCCCTGGGGACACCACGTGTAGTTTTGGCCCCATGTCAGTCCTGTGTGAGAAACCTCAGTTGGATTTGAGGGGCATAAGGGGCTCCTGCACAGGGGTCTCACAAGAAAGCGCCCGAAACCTGGTGCAAAGGTTCAAACACCCCCTCATGAGCTGCATGTGGCACAGCTGGGTCTGGGCACAGGAGCTCTGTTGGCACCTCCTCTCCCACACATGCTTGCTGTCAACCAAGCAAAAACATGGCAAATTGCACTGAGGAAGTACAGTTTTTACCTTGTCCTGCTGTTCCCAGGCGGTCAAAGGCAGGCTGGCCAGGGGGAGGAAGCACCATCCCCTGCCACAGCACTGCCCATTGTTGCTTCAGCATGTTGCAATACACTGACTGAGCAACTGGCAATTATATTGCATTTATCTGCAGTGTTATGGTGTTATGTTCACAGCTGTCTAAACAGCAGCTTGTCTCCTATCCACAGTAGCTTCCATTTTGCGTGGCCTTGCTGATCCTGTGGCAGAGAACAGCAGTAAAGCCTGAGCTCAGCTCAGGTTTCAGTGCTGCCCTGCACCCAACCAGTGGCACACCAGTTTTTAAAAGGTCATTTTTAAACATGCTTCTACATCCCTACAAAAGCAAACCCCCCTCTTCTTGCCACCCTGCAAAGGGAAATGTTTTGTGTTTTGGCACAGCTGATTTTAATTCCTGTTCAAGAGGAGGGAATTTAGTGTGGCTGCTCTGAGACTGGCTGCAGTTTTATCGAGAGAGATTTCATTGTGGACTTAGACAACCTCACTCATAGCCATTGTGCTGTCAAACAGGTTTCCTTCCTCTTCTTCACAACACTTCTACATCACATCCTATTTAGAGCTCTTATAGTGCTTCATAAATAATGCGATAATGAGAGCCCTGTACACTTGTGGGATTTGGGAGGCATTATCTCAGTTTTTAAGAGGTGGAATGTAAAGATCAGAGATTAAAGGTGGCAAATCCAACAGGCTGTGATCCAAACAACAGGAGTTTTTCCCAACTCGTTCCCTTTAAATTTTGAGCCCCTTCTGGCTTACCAACAGTCAGCCCAGCTTTCCCACTCCTTCATCCCAGCACTTCAGTCCTGCCTTATTCTTTCTCTCCAGAGTAGCTTAGAAATTTTGCACAAGCACTTCACCATTTGCCCCTCACTGCATTTTCCTTGAGCTCTGTTGAGAAAATGTTGCTGTTTCCATCAGCCAGTAACTGGGATGAGAAATTAAACATCAGAAAATCTTTCTACTGTAGATTAATACTATTGAAAACCTGGAGTCACTGAACATAGAGATGCTCACTGCTGTAAGAGGAATAACCTTTTGCTTAAGAAACATGACCGAGTGCAAAGGACACAAAAAGAAAATGAAAGCTCAGAGCTAGGACACATCATGGGGGACAGGCTCTCACTGCAGAAGCTCCTGGATTTCCAGCAGGGGTTAATTAAGCATAAGCAAATGCAAGTGTGGACAGAGCATTTGGCAGCACTCCCTGCTAGCCAGAGGCAGCCTGCGGCTCAGGGCACCACCAGCTCCCTGAGGGCAAGGCTGATTGATGTTGAGGGCTGCACATCACACCCTGTGGCTGGAGAGGCACGGGATCTGAACCTGGCAACTAAGAAAACAAGATTTCTATCCAAAATTTTATGCTACTTCAAAAGACGACATGCCGCGGTGCTTCTCCCTGAGGAAGACACAAAGCTACTGCTGAGCTGTCTGTCACTTATAATAAAATTATTATTTTTCCAGCGAAAGTGAAGTCTCGCTGCAGGATGTGGCACAGACAGCAGGAAGTTGACTTGTGGGATTTCTCATGTGCAGAAACAGCTTGAGAGGGATGGGCAAGCTGAAGGCTTTACCTGAAAAACAGCAGCAGTTCTGTCTCTTCACAGTAGGCAGGATTCATGACCCCTGAGCAGTTACCTCTGTGTCTCCAACCTCAGTCTCAGCAGGCACATCTCACTGCAGGGACACAAAATCCCAGGATAGCTCTGGAGAGCTCCTCCAGTCCAGATCAGAAAGGCCAGTGCCTGGGGTGGTACAGGGTGCCTGCCCATCTCATTCTCTGTGGCAGGAAAAAACAAGGTCCTTGTGCTTGGCTTCTGATGCCCAACAAGAGCTGCTGCATAGGCATGGACACATGGAAGACATGCAGAGGGTGTGTGTCTGTGGGTGGAACAATTGCAGGATGGCTGGAGCAAGCAGGATGCCTGCAGGCAGCAGGAGATACCTGAAAGGAAGCCCATATCCATGGCCTGTAGGCAGTGGGGTGAGGGACTGCTGTGGGACAGGGCTGCAGCAGTGTGTCCCCCCCACACCTTCCAGCAATGTTCCCATGCAAACAAATCCTCATGCACAGGGAATGCTACCAGGCAAATTGTCAAGCTACAAACAAACCCCCAAACATCTGTTTTCCGAAAGACAATAGTATTAGCCTGAAGAAAACACTCATTTTCCTGACAAGGGCTTTCATGGTGCAAAGTAGCAACTCAAAAAGCTGGATGGCATCTCTCTGGTGAGAGAGTGTCCCAGAAAAAGCAGATAGTGAGCAGCCCCTCTGCTCACCAATGCCTGTTGTGCAGAGCACTGCTTGATTCCAAAGGGGAAAAAACCAGCAGAAAACTCCATCACTTTAACCTTGCCAGGCACTTTGCCACTTGGATTCTGCAGCTGAAAGCCAGCATGGCTTTCTTTTGGAGTCAGTGTGAATAAGGAGAAGCAGGTAGGAGACCCAAAGGACCTGAACCCAGAAGCAGTCAGGCCCAGTACTTCACAGAACTGGTCCTCTCAGAGGGAACACAAAAGATTGTCACCAGCCCAGAAAGAAAGTCTTCACTGTCCCTAGATGAGCACCTGGCAGCTCCCAGAAGGCTGGGCTGGTGGTTGTCTCCCTGGCCAGAGTGAAGGCTGTGTGGAACCCCTTCCCCAGCAGGATCTGTAACTGCACAGTCAAGGGGACTGATGGCTACTAATTAAGACTTACCGTGGGCTGTGAAGGAAGGCTGCCTGCCCCTCAAGCTCTCAGTCAACATGAGAATAGATTTTCAAAAGCTGAGTGAGCATAGGCCATATTACATCACTTTCAAACTGCCAACCACCCCTTTGAAACACCCTCACTCACTTCATTCTAGGTTTAGCCCTAGTTCATCAGCCATTTTCTACTGCTAGTTTTGGTTTACAATAACCCCTATTGGTAAAATGCTCCAAGGATCATATTATCATTTTAGCCTCTTCTGTTGCACAGATCTCACTGTTCTGCTTTAAGTGCCATTGTCAGTCTGGTTAGCTCTTCTTTCTGCATTCAAACAACTCAAACCCTCTATCCCTACTCTAATGTTTGTTTGGGGATTTTGGTTTTGCTGTATCAATAGATGAAATAAAAGATCCATTTTTGGACAAATCCCCTCCTCTACAAAAACTAGTGACCCATAATACAGGCTCTACATAAATACCTTTGTTGCACACTTATTTCTTACAGGGGAGGCTGTACAAGCCTTAAAACTACCATAAAAAGATTAAAAGGTTTGCATGCCAATTAAAGGCCTGTCACATTTCTTAAGTAAGAGTCACCACTTCTCTGTGCAAAGAGGTTATAGTATTTCCCAGCTATACCTGTAGGTTTTATTATTATTTTAAGGTACAAGACTGTACACAAATGCCCAGACCTTCGTTTGTGGAAAACCATTTGTGAGCAAATAATCTTATCTGCTTGAACTGATAACCAACTTGAAATGCAGTTACCCTGTCTTACAGTGACTGCAGTCTATCACCACTGTTTATTTTCACTGATCATATTTAGCACTTGAGCTGAATACACTTATCAATGTTTCTGCATATCTCAAAGGGCCACTGCTGCTTATTGTTTTGAAGATGAGGAGTTTAACAGTTCAAACTAGAACTCAAGAGTACTGATTTCATTACCTGCTTAGAAGAGGTGCAGGCAGATAAATGTATGGTCTATCCAGCACTGAAAAGTTTTAACACTTGCTTCCTCTTCTCCACCCAGTATTTCTGGGTCACACACATCTTGAAAGAGAATAAAGTAGAAGCTCTAGCTGAGTTGATATTAAAATCAACATTCCCAACACCAGAGCAGGAAAGGCAAAGACATGCTGCTTCATGACTGAGCTCCAGTGGGCTGCCTTGTGAGATGTAAGCTGGCCTGCACTGGACATTGGCTTGCAATGACAAACCACTAAAATGTGCTACATAAGGAAATAGGTGAATCTGATTCCCTTGTTATCAAAGCAATATACAAAAGGAAGGAAAAAGTGGTCATGCAAAAATAACTTCTCTCCATTTCAATCCTGATTAGACTTACTAAGCAACTGATGATCATACAAATTTTCTGATTAGGGTAAATTATATAGGACAGTTTCTGAACAGCACATACATAATTTATCTGATACTTTTGAGGAAGTAACTACATTAACAGTTCAGAGGAAACTGAACTCTCATATCTGGTAAGGATTTCTGCTTGAAAATGCATTTACAACAAAAACCTGAAGGCACTAATAGCCAAGTCTCCCATCTCATTATGAATTCTTTTTAATACCTTTGCTGCCCATTTAAACATTTCAGCTTAAATTCATCTTACTTGTCTAGCAAAAAGCAGATGAACTGGAATGGTCTCACTATTCCCAGGCAGTCTCAATTAGAGCAGTTAAACTCACTGCAACCTTCCTGAGGAAAAAAAAAAAAGGCAGTTCATATTCTTGATACAGGTACTGCATTAATAAAATGTTACCAATCTTGCTAGGGATTTGGTATATCCACTTGCACTAAGAGGTCATAAGCCATGGGCAGTTCCATACCAACAGCTGGTCAGTAATCTGTATTCCACAGAAAAGCACCAGTAACACTGGCTGCAGAGTTATCAAAGGTTACCCAGATGAAGAAACTGATTTTTTGTTTAGGTGATAGCCTACCACTACACCTAGAAAAAAAAATTCATGTTAATTAATAAACTGAGTGATAAGCACAGTTAAATAAAAATTGTTTCCTTTTCCACCAAATAAGCTTCAAGAGCTTTAGAGTCTTGATCATATGATGCTACTTCAGTGCATCTGTATCCCCCCAGAGAATGGCAGAATTGGCAAATGGCTGATTTCTGCTATTAATAAAACACTTGTCTTTTCTGCTTCTTTATCAGATAGCTTAAGAAGTAGTTTTGCTTTAGTTTTTTGGGATTTGTTTTTTTAAATCAAGTGAAGACAGTTGCCACGATCACCAAAGCAATTTGAAAGGCACCTGACGTTAGTTCAAAACATGAATTTCGTCAGTCAATGCAGCAAAACCAAAATGTCTGGAAGATGATTAAAAAAGGCTTTATCAGGGGAACAACAGTGCAGACTCAATAACACACCTCAGCTGTTCCACATATCTTTGATATGCATAGATATTTGTAACCATTTTATGGAGAATTTAAAAATATTACAACCTTTGAATTCTTTAGAGAATAAACTGCAACAGAACATTTACACATTTAGAGTTTTTGCTGATCATTCATTTAAAATAATAAATCTCAGTCCTGATAATGGCTAGAAAACCAGCAAACAAGTTTAAAGACAGAGGCATGAGATCTCCATAAAAACGGTTTTATTCCTTATCAGTGGAGATGGTTTGTGAAAAGCCTGCTGTAAGCTTTTAAACAAAAGAAACTGCAAAAAACCAGCAATCCTCCTAATGAGCAGAGACACCAGGGTATCCTGTTCCAGGGCAGAAGACAGCTATCAAATCCATCTCCTTGCCCTCTTACAACACAAGGAAGTTAGTTTTCAGCAAGAGGGTAAACAAATTTTGTTGGGAAATGCTACTCCAAAGCAGCTGTCCAAGGGCCAATGTTTTCCCCTGCTCCGGATCAGTCTTCATCCTCCTCTTTCACTTTCTTCTTTTTCTTCTTCTTTTTCTCTGCATTCTGCAAACAAACAAGTGTTGTCATGAACAGCATAATGGAAAAGCAAAGCAACACAGGTAGCCAAGGCAACAGAGCTCGCACCCGAAGCATCCCCTCAGCTGCCAGCTCAGGAAAGCACAACCCAAGAGATGTCCCTTCCTCAATCACTAAATGCACTGGCTGTTCACAGCCCGGTGGGGGCAGTGGGCAAGGGAAGCTGTGTGCTGGCAGCTCAGCACTGTGGGCAGGCAGTGCAGCTGCGATACACAAAGGGGAGAAAATTAAACCCCACATCAAGAACAGGATTTCAGAACTGAGCAAAAAGTTTGGCCTGGTCCCATCTGCTCTACTGTTGCTGCAAGGCATCAAATGATGTTTCATCAAATCAGCAGGTACAGCCTCTGTTCCCTACAAGTCCTAAACTCTAGACTGATGACTGTGGATCAGCAACAAGGGACACTCTTCTCACTAGAAAAGATGCAAAAAGAGAGAAGACTAGAGGAAAAGGAGGGGAAACACAGAGGCATTACAGTCACAAACTTCCTAGACAGTATTCTGTAATGCAAATCTTCTTGGACATTACAGTGATGGATATCACAGAATAGAGTTACTAGAGCAAGACCCTCTTTGCATACCATACAGGAATTTCCCCCCCCGTCACTCCACACTCTGTATGTTTTGGAGAAAACACGTTCCCAAAAAGGAATGCAATTCAGCCTCACCTCAACTGTGGGGCTGGTGGGGAGTTCCTCATTCAGTACCTCCTCTTCTTCAGCTTGCTTTTCCTTATTCTTTTTCTTTTTCTTCTTTTTGACGGGTTCATCATCTTCTACAGCTGTGCCTTCTGTACCACAGAAAGGACAAAAATAAAAAGCAGGTTGTGAGTTATTAAGAGTGCAAAAGGAAAAGCTACGAGATGTGAGAAGATGCAATGACGACAGTAAGAATGCAAAATACTGAATACCACACTGCCCCTTCTTTAAATCTCTCTACATCTATTTACCATCTGCTTTGCCCTACCTGCATGACTACTCTCTGGTATAATCAAAATGTACAACTGCCTAATTCACAAGTGACAGTGTTCAGACAGCACTCTGCACATCTGGTACAAACACCGCTTCTACGTGCTGCTCCCAAAGTTTAAAAGAAGTTTTCGTGTTTTCATTTGTTTGCCAAATTATCTTCAAGCACTCCATCTGAAAAGAGACTGTCCAAAGTTTGGCAAATATTTTCAGCAGCAGCAAAGGAGCAGCAAAAGGACTCTAAACTCCACATGAGAAATGTGTTCAGTCAGCAGCAGCTTGTTCACAACTGATTTCCCAACCTTGATGTTGGAAATTTGCTAAGAAGCAGACCAGTTTTCTTCACTGTTTAGACTGACAAACACAAAGATGTCTTAGTGCTGAGCTAACATAAAGCATTTAATGCAGAAACTTTCCTGCTCTGGAAGACAGGAATTATTTATATAAGCTGAGAGGAATGTCAACCCAGGAAAAGATTTACTAATGACCTTACAGTTACTTTTTAGAACTATTCATCAACAGTTGCCCTATCTAATCACAATGGTAACGGAACTATGATTTACCACTCATTTAGAGAATTCTAGAATACATACCACAGTCTTAGCAATCTCTAGGTAAAGAAACCAAGCAGGAATCTTACCAAGCTGACAGCCTATGCAGCAGCCAGGCTGTTACTGGAGCATACCCAAGTCAAGTTTATTTGCACAGCTGAGTCAGTGCTGGATACCAAGTCTCTCCATACATAGTACTCATGACTAAGTTCATGACGTAGCAACCACTGTCCTTCAGTAGCTACAAAAATGATGTTGAAATCAGTGGTGTTTGTGGTATGGACAGTTGCTACTGGGGGTGTGACTCTAGACATAATTTTCTCACCATATGCCCCCCAAAGGAAAGAATCAGTTTCATTTTGAAGAACTCACCACTCACAAAAAGAACTGTACAATTACAAAAAACTGTCAAACTACACAACCTCGTAACATCTTGACTGTACTTAGTCACAAGTTTAGTTCCTCAAGAAGTCAAAAATACACTTCAAACTTTGCCTCTAACATTAGCTTCAGACAAAGAAAAATTGGCCTTAGGGTAAAAAAATTCTAGACATGTCTACATGAGAATACAGTCAGTTAACATGTACAGTTTGCTGACATTAAAAAACATACCAGAAGCAAAACAGTAAAGAATTCCAGATAAAAGAATTCCAGTAAATATAATTTTAAGTGGATTCTGCCATACACATAATTCACAGTGAACAGTCTGTGAGCCTAAGGCATTCAAAATGTGTAAAGCTAAATATCCTCACCTCTCTCTGTATAACACAGGGAAATACAAAGTAGTTAAAAAGCATAAATTACACTAAAGTCCAGTACAACAGGAGCATACACATGGTATTTTGCTATGCAACACATTTTCACTCAGCTGGATTGGCAAGCTATGCATTTTCAAGCAAAATGTTGGGTGGTAACCTTGAGAAAATAACTTCTTGCTATTACCCTACGTGGCATCAAGTCTGACACATGAGGCAGTGAACCTGTCACAATTTACAGCTGCAGATGATGCACGGGGCACTCACAGACACTGTCACTCTCACAGCCAGCAGCAGACCCCTCCCTGAAGATTTCAGATGCTGCTTTCCAGGAAAGCTTATCACAAGACTTCACATATTTGTACCTAGGCAGAATGAGGACAAAGGCTCCAGGGGTGCTGGCCTTTTCCCTCAAGGTGCAGTACTTCTAAGTCACTCAAGGCCAGCAGGGTTTCTTTGTGGTACACAGCAGTTGACAAGGAAACCAACAGCTCTTGCCATCAGGCACTGAGGCACAGAAAGCAGCACCCAGAAGAGCAGTTTGATTGATGGCCCTGTGAGTGCTGGAGATCAGCAGTAGCAGTTCCACTCACCCGTTTTTCACCATTTTTTTCTAGGCTTTTATACACCAGCCTGATGTGCCCTCTCTCCTCTATATGATGCACCACTTCACAGAGTTAAGTCACAATGCCTATCAACAGAGACATCCTGTCACGATGTTGCTGTCATTTAAGGCTTTGTATCTTGCAGGGTTCACTCCATTAATTTAAGATATTTCTCTTTCCAAGCGAGACCTTCCCAAATGACTGACTGCTACTACATCCCGATGCTAAACGCAAGTGGGAGGCTTCACTGCGGGCACTGGCCAGCTCTGTTGGTGGTATGCATTCTGTCTGGCCACATCCAACTTCAGACTGTAGTCACAAAAATACCTGCCCTATTTCCCTTCCCCCAGCACTAAGACAGGTTTTAACAGACAAATCCTTCAGCGAATTGTAACTTGTTTCAGGCACTAAAAAAGAAGAAATCGCTTGGTTTCTTTTTAGGTATAAAAAGTGAAAGTCATAGCTCACCCCCAGCCCCTCTGCCAGTTCCCACCCAAAGTACTGCCAGCCATGCACCCCAAAGAGGGAGAGATAAAACACCACACATCTCATCTTGCAGTAACATTTACATTTTCGGGTAGCATAATGCAAAATATTGGCCCCCTTTACAACAGATATTAAAAGCAATAGTTTGACAAATCAATCAGTGGCATCATCCCAGATTCTTCCTGTCCTTTATGTTCTTCTTGTAATACAAACTGGATAAAAATGTATCTGGCTGAAAAATGCCTTTCTTTCCAGAACTACTTTTCCACCACCCCCATTTATCCTGCAGCTGCACAAACAACATGGGGAAGGAAGGGGCAGAGGTTTCTTTCACAATGCACTGTCTGGATGCATAATCTCTGACCAGGCAAAAGCTTAACAGAGCACTGCATCAAAAGAGAATGGAGCCAAGAACAGCTGACATTAAAGGCTCATGCGTACTCAAGCAGGCATGCAACATAAATCTTAATGCTGGGACCTCCTCTGCACTCTTCTGTGCATTATTGGACTTGCTGAACTACTCTAACTTCTGGGACCACCACCAGCAACCCCCCTCTAGCACACTGTGCAGCCACAGAAATTATACTGGGAAATAGCAAGGCCATGGTCTGTCTAGCAGGTGTCAGGGAAATCCATGCACTTTGCTGGGTGCTCGAATACAAGACTTTGCAAACACAGGGGCAGTGCTATTTTATAGGGTGCAAGAGGACAGGTTGAAGGGATTAGTTCTGCATACAGGTGATACAAGATAAATAAGCTCTCTGAAAACATTTATTCCATAGTCTGAACCAATTGGCATAGTTAGTACTAATGCTCAGGTATCCAAATAAAATGATCCAGTTGATAGGAAGAACTGGGAAAAAGCAGGAGCTATGAACCACACATTTGAAGAATGCCTCATTTCTTCCAGAAGCAAAGCAACACATCTGAATCCAGTACTTCAGGTTTTGGGAAATTTAAAAAACAACCAAACAACACAGATTTCAGTAGTCCACAAGTATTCTGGACACTGTCTCCAGCTCAAGGATATCTGCTAAGCTCCACCCAACCCCTACACCAGGAAATACCAATGCTCAGTACAGCAAATGAAGCAAACACAAACAAGTTTGTGTATAAAAGCACGAACCACTGAATAATATAATTATGAACAGAAATATCCTCCTCAAACTGCAAGAGACCAGGCTGGAAATCAATGTAATATTTCACCTGCGAGGAGCTCATGCCTGTGAGATGTCAACACTTGCTTTGATAATGCAAAGGAAGCCCAAGGGAACCATTCTGGCTATAGCAAAGGAAGTTAGTTCAAAAGATAATCAAAAGCAGTAACTGTGAGAACATTCACATTCTCCAAAAGAAAATGGGCAAAGTTCAAGCCTCCAAAGTACTCATGTGTCCTTGTCTCACGATAACAGAACAAGCTAGGCAACAGATCTCAGGCTTACAGCACAAAGGATTCTCCCTCCAGTGTAACCTTAATTCTCAGCTAACTTGAGGTTCCTACAAGTTGCTCCATCCATGTAAACAGACACCATGGACCAACCAGCATCCGGGACGATCACAGCTCAGCATCAGCTGAGCAAGAAGAGGTACTGAACCAGCACAACTACACTCTGGTCCTTAGAACACAGCAGCAGAGAAGGTAGAAAGGGAAGGTTCTGACAGCCCTCACCTGCTGCAGGCACAGATAGGTGACAAAACTTGTGAGTAGTTCATACCCAGATCTGGCTCTTGATGTCACAGAAGTGATTTAAAGTCATCTTTTCCCCTTTTTTCCCCTTCCCAAGTTACACACTGGGTACTCCACTATCACAGCAAGCACAGGCCAGCCTTCTAGAGGTGCTGAAGTGCACACTGGAGAGAAGAGAATGTTTCTTAAAATGAACCTTAAAACAAAACTATATTATTCTGAAGTCAGTTCAAAATCTTTCTTCACACAGAAACACAGTAGAAGGAAAAAAAATTGTGGCCACAGTTCAATTTTAGCTCCCCAGAAAATAACAATTGTTCATGTATTATGTAAATTCAGATGGAAATTTCTGAGTATCATTTCACCTCAAATTCTGACCTGTTTGTATGTTGAAACGTGCCAGAAAACATTTCTAGTCAGAATAAAAGAGTATTCTTGAAAGAAAATTGGGCAAGTTTCTGGTTTTACAGAGAACAGCTTTTCTGTCTTCAAGATACTGAGGATCACTAAATATGAACCTGTCATGCAAGAAATTCTACAAGAAGAATACAAATAGAGCGTCTTTCTTAGATGTTCTTATATGCTTACAACTGTTTAAAAGCAGATGTTTAAAGTAAATTAACTGCAGTCTGGTGTCAGTCCATAAAGGATCATTACTGTTGTTAAATACAATGTCATACCCAAGGAGAATAACCAGGTATTGTGGCTGGCTGTAAATGTTAAGCCCACTGCATGATGGAAACAGCAATACGTCAGCAGCACAGATACAGCAACTAACCTGTCATCTCTGCTTTGAACTTCTTTGCTTTCACTGGAACCTCAGTGTCTTGTTCTTCCACCTCCTGAATTTTGCGCTTCTTGGAAACGACAGGAAGCGTTGAGTCACCGGAGGGGTCAAACACCTTCACTTCGCTGCAAATGTGAAGAAAACAAGTCAGTTTAAGCGGTAAGAAGAGCAGGCCCCCAGGTAAGATCCTGCACTTGAATGGAAACTTTCCAACACAACCTCCCAAGAATATTTGCAAATAAATCTTACTCAGCTAACAAAGCACCTACAGGTAGTGAGGCCCTTTCTCCAATACAGAGGTGGTTTATCACTAATCATGACTACAGAAGAGATACCCCACAAAGTACAACTGTCTGATCTGAACAGAAGGTATCAGTTAAGTAAGAGTTTGATTCTGGTTTATATCTGTTCAAGGTTCTATAGAGCACTTTAATTACCCATTAGATTGATCTCTCTTGCTGAAAGCCTTTTCAGCACAGCCTTATGGTCACAAGCACACAGCTCCGCACCATTTGGTATATTATTATATTGTACTTGGCATATTATGCTATCATTGTACCCTCAGGAGTGTATATGTACACAGAGTATTAAAAGTAGCTTTACTTTTGCCTTTTCTACCCTGCCTCTCCACTATTACATTGAGAGGGGACAACTCACAAGGCAGGGTAATACTATGGTTTACCCCTGTATCACTGACTTTTTGGGACATTCAAATATCTCATCCGTGTCTGAAACTTCCTCTTCTCAATTATTGCACACTCCTTTGTTCAGACCCAAACTCTTCTACAGGTTGTAGAGAACCAGCCACCCTGAAATCCAGTGCCCTTCAGTTGGAACTTGTAAGGGGCAATTGAATCATTAAATAGCAAGAATTCAGAACAGAATTCCTACTGAAAGGAGTTTTAAATCAGTAAGCCTAAAATATTTTCCCCCAGCCACATCCTGAGCACCTGAACTTTTCTAAAAGAGGAATCTGAAGTAGCTACCTTGCACATGTTATAAAAGCAACTGAGGCTAGTGACTGGACTGGGAAGCATGTGGCAATGCCAGCAGACAGTACCATCATTTCATCCTCTAAGCATCAGAAATTATCCTTACGGGTATTAACACTGCATATTGCTTTACACAAATTGATTACGTAGCCTTTTGCAAACAGTGGACTCTGCTTCAGTTAAACCCAACTGAGAGCTCACTGGTTTCCTTGAGATTGTCAAAATATTCCTGCTACTTAAAAAAAAACAAACAACCAAACAAACCTCAAACCAAACGAAAACCACAAATATGACGAAGATAAGTAATGCACTCTTTTGCATCTTTTTTGGAAAGCATACTGAAGTGTTTCACTTGATCATCTCTAAAAACTACCTCACATTTAACTTCTGATACATTACTTTGATTTAGCTAATTCATACAAAATCCATACTTCTATACAGGACTAAGATTCTCACCAATCTCCTTAAAACACCAGTTTAGCCCTTCAAACATCCCCATACAATATTGCCATTCTTGTACTATACGGACAATTTGATAGGTACTGAGTTAGTTTCCCTTTTAGGCAGCCAGACTGTGCCAAACAGCCAGGAATTATCTTCAGATTCTCCCCCAAGCCTAGACATGTTTGCAAAGTATGTCTAACAGCAGAAACATGTCCTGGCAGGAATTCATGACTCCTCATTTCAAGAGGTCAAAAGCCAGCATCTATGTTGTCTCCTCAACACCCTCCTCCCTAAGCTACTGCTTCCTGACAGGCCCTGATGCTTCATTTCCTGACTGACACTGTCTTTGCAAAAGCTGCTCCAGTAATCACAGCCGTCACTACACTTGGAAATGCCTGGCATATGGAAATGAAAGTTACAGCTAGGCTCCAGAAAGATGTTTGGGGACTGCAGATGGGTGTAACAGTGCTATTTTTTCCTCACAGAACGAGCACTCAGCCCTGTTTTTGCTGAGCTCTCGCCCTCTCTACACCAAAAGCTCAGCAAAATAAGCAGGCCACGCTAAGCAAGAAGCCTGCAACCAAATTAAGCGATAAACCCAGATGTCACAGCTCAGACTAATAATACCCTGTTCAAATCCTCAGATGTTCAGCTGTCCCAGTTGCAATTTACAGTGTCACTTTGGGCACCAGAAACTGTTCTAATAGTGTCCAGAGTACATACAGACCTCATCTATTGCTTAAGACATGTACAAGACTAAAACAAGGAGGTGCAGCTTTGCTCAAAACAAGTGGTGCCTGTTTTTTTTATTTTCTAAGAGTAAGATGATAAGCAGGTCTCTAGGACAGCTTCCATGTGAAAGAAATTAATTCAAACTGTAATTTTCAAATTTATTTCATTCAGACTTGTATTAAGTAAAGCTGCTATATATTAACACCCAGCTTTCTGAGTTGATGCTGATAGCACCTAAAAGTACTTGTTATCTGATGATGTCAGTAATTTACTATTAGAAAATCTGGGAAAACAGAAATCCTTACTAGCAACAGAACTTATCATCACTGTTTAAAAGCACAGAAAATGTTTTCTAGATCTTTAGTCAACTCAGCCTACAAACAAAAAGTTTTTCAGAAATAAAAACATGGAGAGTTTTTGTTTTTAATACTCAGCCAAGTAGAAAGCCTGAAAGGAAAAACTATTCACCTCTTGTTTTGATACTTGTCTGTCTTGGCCAAGGCTTTTCCAGTGCCACTTATTCTTCTTATCTACAAGAAAAATTTCGATACGAAAACCAAATTACTCATAATGAAAACAATTCACAACTCAAGTTTTACAGCTCTTGAAAGGAATTAAAAATAGAAAAACAGACATATATTATGGGTCAGATTCCTGTGTACCTGCACAAGTCTTACACCCGGGTGTAGTGACAGGGAGTGTAACTGAGGTGAGAAAGGTCTTTCTAATGCTGCCCTTCAGAAGTGCAATTCAAGTAAAGGGTATCTAGTACTGGATCAGATATACCACAAACACATCACATCATTCCTCTAAATTCCCCAAATCTGCTCTAATCTGTACACACTTTTTTTCCTTGGCAAGAGTACGTCAGGGCATGTATCACCCTATGGCTGGCATAAGGCCAACCTTAAAACCACAACAGAGGTCCCAAACTGGATTTGAATTAAATATGTACTTGTCAAGTGGTCAGTTTGTATTTTGGTGTTAACATGTCTCCTTGCCTTTGATCCAATAAGAAGTATCACCTCCCATGAAACACTTGAGAATGGGCAGGTTTTTCTGGATTTTTCTTTTCTGATCTAGTGATGCCAGTACTACAGCACTAGTATCAGATCTTCTAGTTTGGAAGGCTGTACCTAGTATCATTCACAAGATCACATACAGCAGGCATGTCACCTAAAAGAGGAAAGTGACCTTATGTTCTCCCAGCATGCTGTGCCAAGGGCAACATGGAACAGCAGGTGTGGAGAGGTAGGATATGCATTAGGTGGTGGGAGGGCAATACATCAGTTTGCAGAATAACATCTTGCTTTAGGTACAGAGAAAGCTTTTTAAGACTAAGCATCACCAGTGTTCAGATTCTGAGGAACTACAGTGGAAAATATAAGGCGTGGACAAAACCCAAATACTCCTTTCTAAGGTAATGAGAAAGCAGCTATGAAGTAATAAGCATATCTTTGCAATTCATAGAGATGCAGTGAATGTAAAGGTATGATCTTATTCATTCAGTATCAAGATTTTTCAGGATAATGTAAAGGAAACCAGCCATGTAAACAAGAGAAGCTGACATAAAAATGCCAGCAGCCAGCTTACACACCCAACTGCTCCAGCCAAAGCTGGGAGAAGCTACAGAGTAAGAGTGACACACTGTTGAGTGACAGGAAGAGAGTCAAAAGCAGTGCATCAGAAATTCATACCCTCAACAAGAATGTCAGCTTCGTGCAGCCTCTGCTAGACTTACCCCTCTCTCTTCCAAAAGCCTCAGTCTCGTCTCTACTTTTAGTCTGTTCTCAGCTCCCATTTCAGCACTGGTGTTCTCTCCAAGGGCATCATAACGAATAGTCAAGGCAGTCTTAGCTGCCAGCATTCGAGAAATCTGGAAAAGCCAGAAATAATATTAAATGCTAAGACTTAGCATAAGGCAATGATTCACTCTGATCTGAAAACCATACCCACATACAAAAGAACAAAGTAACCATTTACTAGCAGTGTTTAATCCAAAAAATAATTAGTACATCATTCTTTCACCACTGAAATACTGTTAATGTAACACTTTATTTCCTTGATAAATAGATGGAAATGTCTGAGATAGCAAGTTAGTTCCACATATCCTACTCTATCCCAACCTTTAGATCAGGTTAGTTTGAGATGTAATTTCCAAATGGACAGCTTTCTCCACAATTCAAACACATATTCATCCACCCACATAATAAAAGCCTAAGCTCCTCAAGGTGAAGCAGAAAATTACTTACTTTAGCACAAGAGACCATTTTCAAGCAAGACTAAAGCCTATCAGTAGAAGAAAGTAGCAACATACCCCTTGAGAAAGCCAGTGTTACATCATAACTCAGCAGGAATGCATCTGTTATTGCTCAGAGGTCTTAAATGGACAATCCCATTCAGTTTTTGAACAGGAATGAGTAACATTCAAAGATTTGTAGACAGTGGTATTTTACATGTTAACACAAAGCAATACAGTAAAACAAGCCACGGAAAGAGCCTCACTGTGAAGCTCAAGATACTCATGCTCTGGAAAAAGCTGAGCTGGTAAGCAATTCTGCAACTTACCTTGCCTTTATTTTTGGCATTGGTTTGTCCCACTAGGGAAGCATGATAGATAAGGCCAAATTTAGGTGTGTCCCTTTTAGTCTTCAGTGCTCTGAAGAGTGCCTTCTCAGCACCCAGTAACTGAACTGTTGAAGCCGGATGTTTTGCCAAATTCAAGAGGGAACCTAGGAGGAGGTGAAACAGCAGTAGTAATTTGTCAGAGGAGCAGCTAGGCTGGATTCCTGCTTTTGAACAGTGTAAGAAGCTCAGAGCCATCTATTTCCGAGACCTGCTTCACATTCATTTCCTGAAGGACAGGTGAACCGCTTCAGTCTTTCATGCTTCAGCTAACTCTCTTGGTTTGATTTCAGCATGAGGAAAGAAGACTGACTCAATAAAACATATTCCACTGGAGTAATGCCTACTCCTGACAGTCTGGCAGCAAGAACATGTTGTTACAGAACTGCAGCAGAGGTAACTGAAATAAGGCTGCTACCTTGAGCCAGTCTGACTACAAAAGTGTAATGTTGGTTTGTCAGCATTTTACCTCAGAAGTGACTAAACTATCAGCAGGAGGCTCAGTAAGTGTCTCAGAAGAGGTAGTGACTTAAGTTGCCCTCATATTCTGAAAAGAATTCAGGCCAACTGAGAACTTTGTCATCACAGACAACTACCAAGCTCATGCTGGTATTCTCAGATTGCTGAAGTGCTGTCTTTGCCCCCTTTACAATGAGATGTTCATCAGGGCCTTACATAATGCTTTTAGCTGACCAGCCCTGAGGAGAAAGCCTCTGATGAGGTCACCTAAGAGTTATTTACATTGATCACTGAACCCACCTGCATGAGCAATGAGCCTTGCTCCGACCAGTTCTCCCACCATGACAGTGAGATTAGGAGCAATGGCCATCATTCTGTTCTTCAGGTAGTCGTACAGCTGTGTCCGATACTCAGAGATTTCAATCACCTGCCACAGACAGTGTGTGGTTACAGGAGTCAGCATCAGATGACCAAAAAATATCAAGAGATAAATATACTGAAATAAGGAAGTGCTGAGAATTCCAATGAAGGAGACTAACAAATTGCAAAATGCAAACAGCCAAGAGCCAGAGTTACAGGAAGCTTTATATAGGGCATATTCCCAGAGTAGAGCTCCATCCTCCAAGTATATTGGATCTGTGTTGCTTATTCCCCTATGTGACTCACTTTCTCAGCAAAGCTCCCAATAAAAGAGCTGATAGCATGCCAAAGACAGCGAAGCAGAACAAAAATACTTAGTAAGGGCATTTTCTGTAGGACAAAACCCTGGAACATTCAGTTTTCACATAAATCTTTGCCACTATTCTCTTGAAAAGGGATAAATGCTCTTTACTTGTTCCATACAAACACACACAATTAGAACGCACACAAAAAAGCAGCCTGGTCTAGACCAAGAACAGGAACTCCTAATCCTGCCACTCCCTGGCAAAGTCACAGAGGGATCCAACTGGCACAACTAAAGTCACAGGGTGTTCACATACAATCCAGATGAGAGCAGAATAGGGCTCCTAATTCTTCTGGGGCCTCAGTGCTCCACTTTTAAGCCACGGTTTATCACCTAGCTTCCAAAGTGACAGATTAGAAAGAGACTATACAATGCCATTATTTTAAAGACTCGAAAGCACAAGGATAGCAAAATTCCTCCCTAAAGTAACACTGCCACTTTCAGAAGGCTTTGTGCAGTTATCAGCAGTTTGAGATGGCTCAGATGAGGTAGTGACTGTGCACCCTCATGTCTGAACATCAGGAAAGCAACAATATAGGAATCATCACTGCCATCCCAAGCGTGTCAGCACTGCCTTCAGAAAACCTCTCCTTGGTAGAAGAGGCTCTGCAATGGCTACAGTGGAGTTCCTACTGCTATCCATCTGTGTGTACATACCTGATCACAGAGATGGATTATGTTGTTTATGTCTTCTTCTGATACTTCTGTCCCCATGGAAATCTCAGCAGCAGCCTTCACATCCTCCTCAATCTCCTCTGGTAGGATGTCAGAAACATCAGAGGAAGCAAAATTGCTTCTGTCTCCTGTAGGGGACAGATGAAAGCTTGTTTGTGCTGGGGGCAAGATGAACTAGTAAAAAAAAAAAAGCACAGAAACACATAAAAATAAAAGGCCAAAAGAAAAACAGAGAGTCAAGTCTGCCATTACCCTACTCCAAATTCCCAACATATTATGTCAGTGTTCTGACTTTACATTTATACTAGCTAGGAATGGCTGGAAATACTAAATTTGAAACTATTAAAAAAAAAAAAAACGCCCATATTCTGTAACACTGCATACTTCACTTTTTCTATAGCTGGTTGCTGCAAAATTTTCAGTCACAGTATTAAAAACAAAGAATTCTAGGGAGCAAGTAGTCATTTACCAGTAACCACATCTACTTAATTCTTCCCACAATTGGGGAAAAAAAGCTCCCTTCAAACTACAAGTCTCCCTCTGGACTGCAAACTTCATTATTAAAAAAAAAAAAATCATAAAAACTCAAAAAAAACCCCAAACCAACAAACTGACACCACCAAAAAAGAAAAACAAACAAAAAACCAAGAAAGACAACCAACTAAAAAAAAAAATCATCAATACAAAGCTTCATCCAAGAGGTGAGGCAAGTGTCCAAAATATTATAGCAGTCATTCTTTTTGCTCTTGTGAATAAAAAATTCCAGCAGTTGCTGTCTCCAAGAACATCCAGAAACAGGTGACATTTCTCTTTACATCAGTTCTTTTGGTAGCTAATTTCTAAACTCGTCTGCTGAATAACTGGGATTTTAAGAAGATATGCAGGTGGCCCCTGAAGGACTGCCTGGTGATGTGGTATTAACTTTCTCTTAAGCTTCCAAAGCTTGCAGCAACACACAGATGCAAACATACACTGCTTTTCTACTGGCCCTGTTTACACTGCTGCTGAAGGCAGGACTGCACAGTGTCATGACTAACTGGATGAGAGAGTGAGTTGGTCTGCAAGCCAGTGCCACTGGTGCACTGCATACTGCCATGCAACAAACTGCAGGCTCACGCTTCCTTACTACTCACCAACTTTCCGCACACATTTACAATAGGTTAGGTTATCTGTGATGATTTTGCCCAGCTCAGGGAAGTGCCAACCGTACCATTCCCTACAGCGCATGATGTAGTTGTTCAGTTCCTTGTCCAAGTCATCAAGAAGTGCTAAGAGAAAGAAGAATGGATTACTTTTATCTAAAAAGGTAATCTAAAAACGGAAAACTCTCAAATCAACAAACTTAAATAGTGTAAAGGGAGATTAACTGAGGTATTTTATCCTATAAAGACTAGAATAAAACAAACTGCAGTACACTAGAAGTCTTCACTTTTCAGAGAAATGCATAATCCCAGGCACAATATTATAGAACTGTCAGCATTCCCACAAGCGTGGCCTGAAAATTTCATCACTGGAATTGTCTTGGACGGATTCCTTTAACAGTTGCAAAGAACATTCTCCTGGAAGGGGAACAGCAACCAATTCTTCCCCCCAGTCAGCCAAGGTGCTACACACAAGGCTGATGTAAAATGTAGCCACCGATTAACTTCAAGGAAAAAATGTTTTAATGGTTACAAACTGATTTTTTTATTCAATTACTTGATTTAAAAGATTGTATTAAACCCTTTAGTTGCCTTTATTATATAAATATACTCAATGCAAAACCAACAGGCTCACCACTTACCAGATATGACCAAAAATCAGATTTAGAATTTGAGAGCGTAGCATGCACAGTATATATTGCTAGAGAGCCCTGGGGCTAAAATATTTCCTGCTAATGCAATACCAACATTCCCATCTGTTGTCTCAGTGGTAGTGACGAAGGAACTGAATCAAATCATTAATTTCAGTTTAACTATATGTTTCATCATTGACAACAGTCTGGGAATAATATTCCAAACAGGATTCCTCACCACTGCTTCACAGCAAGCGTGCCAATTATGATGTGGCTGTCTTCAAGGAAAAACGAGGAACAATTTCAGTCTGTGAAATGCAGCATTACACACTGCAGCATGTTTTACATGCCTAACACAAGAGTCTACTTCTACAATACCCTCTAAGCAAGGTACCACCAAAACAATGGGTCACAAAATGCCTTCCTGTGGGGCCCATTCTCCCAGCACCACTCAGAAGGGAAGCATGTTGGGAAGGGAAGCCCTTAGAGGACTGTCTGTATTTCAGCTGATTTCTATGCTAAGAGAAAGTGGCAGTCTACTGCATCATCCTGCAAATGTTCCTGCTTGTGGAAAACCCTATTAAGAAAACACACCTTATGCCTTGCTGAACGTCAGTGCCCAATTTACCAAGACATACTCAGAGGAAATGGACAGCAATACTTTTCTGTAACCAATGTAAAGAAGTCAGCTATCCTAAGCCAAATCCATTAATAATTTAAGCTCTAAATATACTTACAAATTGCCTGGATAATCATGGTATCTACTTTGTCTGGGCTGAATTTCAACTTGTATCGGGAAAGGCTGAGGAGACAGAAATACAGTTTCATCAGCATCCTGAGCTCCTGTTGCAGAGTATGCCCCACCTGGTCCTATTTTACATGAATACATTCATTCAACACAGCTCAGTTTTATGCCACTGACTGCTCTCAGCTGTGGCCAGAAGCCACACTGACACAAGTTTCACAACAGCTCTGACATGTGTACACACACATACCCTGCGACCAGGGTGAAAGGGAAAGTTACGGCTATTTGTACCACATGCAGCAGACTGAACATGAGTGCTGTGGCAGGAAATTGGCTGCTGGTTTCTTTCTGCATGGTTCCCCACAAAAAGTATTTGTCAACAGCACTTCCAGTTCTGCAGCAGCTGAAGGCAATCCACAAAACTGCACCTACCCAGCAGCCAATATCAGCAATGCTAATGTGAAGCAACAAGACACTTCCTAGAACAGATTCTCACTGTCTGACAAAGCCCATTACCATCTGGCTTTAATGTATGTTTACAAAGACACTTGATATCAATGAAGATTTGCATCTCTAAAGTCCTCCTTCAATATTAATGCCCATTTTCTAAACAAACACACATCTATTTTCAAGAAATTAGCTACAGCAAAGCATTTCTCTAACTTGCCAATGGCTCATACAGGACAAACTCATATCAGAACATGAATTAAAAAGTTACTCATGAATGGATGTTTGATCTCATGTTGATCCTTAACTACTACTCCACTAAACCTAAAAGGCAGCGATAGCAAGGTGGAAAGACAACTCTGCCTTTAACATTTTTACATAATTATCTATTATCTGGGTATTTATTCTGGCATAAATCAGCAAATCATGATCTTCACCTTGTCTCCTAGTGGCAATGGAGTTTTAAATTACCCACTTGACTCCTACAGAGACATTCCAAACGAAATCCTGAAGTACATTAAATGCAAAGGAAAGCTTTCAACTTCAGGTGCAGATGAAGCCTTTCCCTAAAGGGTGGGTGCAAACTGGAAAGCCCTTTCTTTATAAAACAAGATTTCCGATACGAATGTGTCTTGATGAGACCATGTCACATACTCAGAGACACTTCAAGCAGCACAGCATAGCCAAGGACACAGGAGTGGGGCAGACATGGGATGACACAGAGCTGTTCTAGGAACTCACCTGTGTGCCAGCCCCAGACACATGGCTGCCATCTCCCGAGAAGGGAGGCCTGTTATAAGCCCTTCAATCTGGGAGCGAATTCCTCTCATCAACTCTGTAACCATTGGGCTGTGTATACAACTCAAATTCAGCTTGTCCTGCAGGTTGGAAAGCAATGACCCAAAGTCAGGCAACACATGACATTCCTCTAAAGCCCTCCTTCCAGCAGCCTTATATCATTTATGACTGGTTTTCCCACTGCCATCTCATGATCACACAACAGTTTCAATGCCTTTGACGCTAAAGGTAGTGACACCACCAGTTCCACACATTGAAACAATTCCATTATGAAGAGATTTATAATATGTATCTGCTATGTAGAAGATTCAATTTAAGAGTCAAGATTTTGCAGTTTACTAGAAACAGTTCATCCACAGACAGAAAATTCAGAGGTAGAGGGTTGGGGGCCTTGGGTAATTTTCAGAGAACAAAACCAAATAATTAGTTCAAAGTCCTTGGTATTATTCACTTTACCACTTAAACCCTGTGTACTCAAGACAACACCTCCTTGCATGCATGCAGTATAAACATTAGGATTAGATATTGTCCGTGCTGCAAGCACAGCACTGGCAGCACAATCCATTGCTAGGAACTGCAAAATCTCTGGAATCTGA
Source organism: Manacus vitellinus (assembly GCF_001715985.3). NCBI lineage: Eukaryota > Metazoa > Chordata > Aves > Passeriformes > Pipridae > Manacus > Manacus vitellinus. The sequence continues at coordinate 8,777,599 of NW_021939471.1, read as the reverse complement.
CAATAATGTTTCAGCAGCATGAGGCAAAAGGAAGAATGGCAAAATCAGCTATCACCTTTATGACACCTCCAAGTTTGGCATCTGCTACGGCCAACTGCTCATGGGCATCTTTTGCCACAATCTTCTTGAGAATTTTCTTCAAGTTCTTGCTGAGCTTGCCTTCTACAAGAGCTGTGGATGCTGTATAAAACAAAAAGACCAAAGATGCAGTTTCTTTCCTCTCCTAAAACCTGTCAAAATAGTACTCCTAGCTTTGTACATTTATTTTAACTGCCCACAGTAGCTCTAGTCTGAGCTGCAATGCTACTTTGCCATGCAATAGCTAAAATCAAAATAGAAGAAAATTATATACTTGTTCCTTTGGAGGCCTAAATCAAAAACTTTTCTCTCAGTTGCCTCTCCTTTCTCCATATGGTTTCAGTTCTATTTTTGCCAATTTTTTTTAAAGATCTCCACAAACAGTATGCCATATGCTTTAGATGCATGTTTAACATTTCCAAAGGCAGGGTTATATGGGAACATTTTGTGTATCATTTAATTAACCAATCATTTTCCAGGTCCCTTAGGCAGCAACCACGATATCCTAAATTGAGTAATGGCTTATTTGCATCCTCTGGTGATGATAATGTAACATCTAAAGCCCAAAAAGGAATGATGCCAAACACACTGACTGGGCAGTCAGGCACAGACCCTTTTAATATAGCATGCAGACAGAAGAATTTTAAAAGGACATTCTTCACTCTCAAATATGAATAGATTTGTAAAAGCTTTACAATCCCACACAACATATTTTAAGCAGGCACTTATACAATCTGTCTGACGGTCAGCTCTGTGCTCCACTGAACTTCTGTGACTGATGCAACATCTTCATCACACCAAATAGAGCAGAGGCCAGTGATTTTTGGTTTCCAGAACCTTAATGACATGTAAGAGTAAAATCTAACTGCTTTGCTGAGTTTCCTCTCAGCCTTTCTAAAATGGAGATAATTTTCCACCTTTTTTTTTGCTTTTTTAAAATCAGCCTAACTATTCATGATCTGAATCCAAACCTATGCAAAAGCAACATAATCCAAAAAATATGCCATGGAGAGGAGCTTTAATTTCAGTTCTTTTACTTGCACCTCATGTACAATGGCAGCATCTCAGTTTTTGTTTCCTTAGCTTCCTTTATAGGCTAGCCCTACCATATCAGAATATAAAGAACCATTCTTTAGTTGTAAATGCAACCCGGAACATCCATCTATTGCTGTCATACAGTATATTCAGCAGTAATTGTCACCCTATGTCTGAATTATTACCCAGAACTTCTATCACTTTTGTTCAAACTAGTCCACAGCATCAAGTCTTTAAGTGTAAAATCTGTAAAAATTACTAAATATAAGGCTTTCCATTTTGTTTAAACTCCTGAACTCAGGTACAAGACAGGCTTTTTTTAGGCTGAAAAACACAGGTATCATAATATGTGTCCATAAACCATGGGTGACTGCAATAATGAACGTTCTCCAATACCCATCTGTTGTCTCAGTGGTAGTGACGAAATGTTGACTCACATCAGTTGTACTCAGCTTCAACAAGAATCCATCATTGACAACAGGCTACAGGTATCAGGCAAAACTTACATGGTGCCCCCACTTATGAGCTGCTTGGGAAATACACACAGTAGGAAAAATCTAGACTTTATTACATCTCAACTGCACTAGAGACCAAAGGGGTGACCTCATAAGCCATCAAAAACAATTTACTTTGAAAAACCTGTAATTTAAAAACTAAGCAAAGAAACACAGCAGGGACAGAGGTAAGTAATGAGTGAACTAGTGCATGACAGGGATTTGGGTTTTTTTGTAAGAATGGGGTTAACTCACTTACCAGCGAGTGCTTCTGTGGTGTCCTGAAATTTTTCAAAGTGCTTCAGCTTTACTCTACAGAAGAAAGATAAAAGTGTGTAAACAAATGTACATAAAACAGATGCTAAAACAATTTTACCTTTTTTTCCTCCTTCACTCTTCTAGTTCCCCTCTTTTCCCTAAGGTTGCAAGAGAGCAGAGATTGATACCCAGATCATCAAAAAGTGAAAGCACTAAACCTCCCAATTAAGTTTGGGTTTGCTGTGACTTTTCAGCTGGGTCCACAATACTTACACACAAAGAAAAAAGGAACTTTGATTTGGTATTTCTTGGACCAACAGAAAACCTAAGCCTCTTTTTTGTTTGTAGTTCATATTTAAAGACAGACATCATCCATTTAAATTTCAACACTGCACCCTGACTGACTGATGATAGCATCTTCCCACTCATGTTCAAAAGGAAACCTTCTGCCTCTGTGGAATGCAGAGCCTGCACAGCTCAGATTTAACACACTTTCCAACCAAATGCATCTTCAAAGATTTTAAAACTGAACTGACTCATCACCCATGAATCCTCAAGTCCTCCCTTGTAATTAGATGTTAGAATACAAGTTCTGAGCTGAGCTTAAAACAAACAACAAAAAATTCTTTCATGCTCTAACTGCTGACCAGAGCCAAAACCCATATGGACAGTGTTTAACCACACTGTGTCAGATCCTCAGGCACAGCTTCCCTCTGCCCTTCACAGAATCTGTGGTGTTGATATATAGAGTTACAGTTAGGAAGCTATCTCAATCCACTAAATTCCTTGTCAGGGACAGGTATTTGACTAATCCAGCTCCGATTAACCAATGCTGTTTGTGAGTCAAGTACCTGCAAAGGAAGCAAGGTCACAGATAAAGCTGAATGCTTGAGTTAAGCATTTGCAGATCCCAACAGAAGCTTCAGGCTTACATTGATGCCTTTTCAGAAAGGCAAGACAGGAATTACTTTGATCAGAGTAGAAATCCATTAAGAGCCACATCCTGTAGAGCAAGTGGCCAAGATGATGTTTCCAAGACAAGATTAACAGCACTACAAGCAGGCAAATGTGGGATATTCCAGCCTCTCCTCTAAGAACTATTGCAGAGCCGGATAAATACAAATCACAAGGCATAGCTTGTTCAGATGCATCTGTTATAATCAAAGAAATCTTCCAATAAAAACACACCAGACAGACTTGGAAGGAATCCACCACTGTCCCCCACTTTGGGGCAATTTGCTAGGAAGGCCAGTTTGATCAGTGGACACTGCTCCCTGGGCAGCTACGCAGTGGTGCCAACACTCACTCACTGATGGCACAGGCAACAACACTAACTCTCAATTCACAGTGATTTACATAGTTTCGTCTGGATTAAACTTTTGGTTTTCAAAAATCATTTTTTTTGAGCACAAAACGTCATTTCACACAGTTTCAGCCTTACAAGCTCAGATGTTCTTGTCAAGGCTTCCAGATTGCCTTAAAATATTGTTCAATATTTTGCTTCAGTGACACATAGTAATGACTTCTGCTGCTTAATTACACTGCAAGGAAAAACGGTATTTCTTTCACTTTGATACTCCATTTTAAGTTTCTCAGCATATCTAACTTCACATCATTTTTCACAGCTTTTACAATACTGAAAAAACCAAACTCAATACTTCTTTCTGAAGCAGATGTGCATAACTACAGGTAGTCATGTTCTTCCAAAAGCCACACTGCCATCCCCACATAAAGCTGCTTACATTTTGTTTGCTTTTTCAGGAGTTTCAAATTCTTTCCACAGACTGTCAACTTCTTGGAGCTTTTTCTCATTCAGAACCTGCAGGGAAAAAAAAAACAACACACAACTGTATTTAGATCACCTTTGAACAATCTTCAGCCTTCATTCAGCAGAGAAGACCTGAAACAGATTTAGAGTGTATCCAATCCCTCTGCAGCGCTTAACACTGATCCAGTCACCAAACTCAATCTCAGTTATCTACAGTTTCATCAATCTCTCTCAGCAGCTTTACCCTACCAACAGACAGACAATACTAGAGTGTGTTTACTTTCATCTGAATTAAAGAAGTTCCTCAATAATGGTTGGGTCTTCCTGAACCTGCAAAATTGTCTTCTTGTTTATCAAAACTGGGCTTGCTCCACCTCCTCTACCAGACTCTTTCACAACCCAGTGACCCAAAACCAAACCTGCCACCACTTTGGAAAAATAAAACATGTCTGGGACCCCTAACAGGAAGGGCTCATCCCCCTAGTTATCTTCATTAATGTGAGCTAGCCAAAAGAAAGAGAACATCCCTATAAAGAAGAGTTGTCACCACAGCTTGGTAATCAACTGGGCAGGCAGCAATGGCTTAATCCCATCTCTGAACACAGGAGATCCTCCTCAGCTTTTAAGCAGCACAAGATTTACAATTACAGCCCTAGAGCCTATATACATTTCACAAAATGTGGAGTGCACTGCAAATTCCTAGAAAACTGCTCAGGGGATCAGTCAAGATCTTTACACCTACTATGAAATCTTGTAGTTTTGTCCCCAAATTGCAAGTGCAACACAATTGCAATTTAACTCAGTGCAGAAATCATTTTCCTGGTATTATGAATTTTGCTCCCTTGTGGATTTTTAAACTCTGGTTGAAGGAGTTTGTCTTTTTTTAAATTCAATTAGTAGCTGAGCAAATAAACATAGTAATTATTTCCCCCCATAACTCTCAGGCACAAAAAAACCTCAGAGCAACTCTTCCTTTCCTCAGCTTGCTGATTCTTTCCTCCAGTTCATCTTTCCTACCCAAAGGCCTACAGAATTTGCAGCCTCTATAAAGAGACATGGGTGCATAGAGAAAAATAAAGAATAAAGCTGCTAAATCAAGACTGTCAGCAGAAAATAGAATATGGATATTTTGTGTCATTCAAGATAGTAAGATTCCTTGGAGAAAGTCCTCCAAGATCTAGAACATGGCTATATCCCATTTGCCCTTACTATGTGCTCCTCTGATGGGAGAAACACCTACAAGGGAGTACCCGAGAGCTACACACAGCTTGCAGAAGACAGTGATTCTTCATCACCAAGGCATAAAGGCAGAGCACAGTTATGCTGGCAACAAACATTTGCGGTCCTTGCTGAAAAGGGAAGTGGGTGACCGTGACCTGTCCCCAAAGTTCAGAAACACAAATTCTCTCTAACCCTCAAGTAACTAAAAAACAGACAAAAAACCACCCCAAACCCCCAGCAGTGACGAACTTCAGAAACTCTGGGAAGCTAAACTCTGCAGAGAACATTTTAATACCAAAGCTTGCCTCAAAACATACTGTAATAAAATACCACTTCTACTCGTTCCCAGCAGACAGCTTTCACCTCTCCCCCAGCCGCTCTGTGCATCCACCCCAGCCAGACTCCCCCAGCTGCTCACACCTGCAGCACAACACTGCAGCACAGACCTCTTGACACTTCTCTTTAAGTCCCTCCTCCTACCTTTCCTTTATGCCTACTCTGCCGTCAAAAATTGAAATACCGGTTATTTTCAGGCCCTCCTGGCTCCTGTGAAAGGTTAAAAGGCCTTAGCTCACTGCACAAGAAGTCTGAGCCTACTCAAGGACTAATTTTTTTATTTTTAGTAACTCTGAAGGTGCAGGATACTACTCTGTGTGAACATCCAGTTGAGCAAAGCCTTCAGGGAGACTGCTGCACGTGCGTCAGTTCCCCAGGTGTAAGTGCTGGGAGGGGGACACAGACCAGAAGCTATCTGCGTTTAGAAGTATTTCTGGCTTCCTCCTAAGTCTTATGTGTTAAAATGCTCCTTGCTTGAGTTGCACAGCTGGTCTGCAACGAGGAGGAAAGGTTTCAGGGCAGATGAAGTAAACACAGTGCTCTATAGAGCACCACAAAGGGTGTAGTTCTGCCGCAGGGTAGGGCGAAAGAAACCAGAGCTTTGCTCTCTTTGCGCCCGCACTTGTGTTCACACAAGCTAAACCCAGAAAAGGACTGAGCTGGCG
>NW_021939471.1:8767336-8770689 GCF_001715985.3 Manacus vitellinus | reverse complement strand
GGCGCTCCCGGCCCCCCACACGCAGCGGGGAGCGCCTCCCAATGCCCGCTCCCGCTCCCAAGGCTTGGTCTGCAGATCCTCACGCAGATCCAGTTCATAAAACATTTGTTGTGACCAAGCGCGACCACGTGCGTATAAAACCTTTGCATCTCCGACAGAGAAGTACCACATTATATGCATATAAAACACGCACTTTAAACGCTGCTTGTTTCCCCACGCTACTGCGGCGTCCCCGGGACGGGGGCAGAGCCCGGGGGAAGCTGGAGCGGCCCTTTGTGCCCCCTCCGGTCCCTGGCTCGGCGGTCTGTGCTCTGCGGTCCCTGAGTGACCTACTTGTGCCCGGGCCCCGCTGAGGGACAGCAGCTGCGAGCTGGCGGGAGGCGGGCGGGAAGCGCCGCTCCTCGCCCTTAGAAATTCCCGCTTACTGCACATGGAGGGTTATCTGTCCTGAAAACAAAGGCAGAGATTTTTCCTGCCCGCAGGAAAAGAGGCTCCGAGCAACGCCGGGGCTTGATTTATATCAGACATTCATTGCTGGATTTTATGCAACTATCCGTATGAGTCAGCACGCCTTTGTTTCCTCCGTGTGTAAGGAGTGTGCTGAAAAGCCAATAGTCAGAAATCTGGGGACTCGCATAATTCTGAAGATTATTTTATTTTTTAAGGGAAAAACTTCGGTGCTTTACATAATGTAATCAATTCTTTAAAAATCCCCAAACCAGTAATAGTGACAAAGAAATTAGGTTCAACTAGACAGAGAATTTCCAGGTTCCACTGAGTTTTAAAGTACTGTTTCTGGTGCTGCTGGCTCAGGGCAATACTACTATTATGTAAGAGTAAATGTTATGTAGCTGTCTGCCTTAGAACACTGCATTGATCCTGTTTGCTAGCACAGGCAAACAAGTTGGCTTTATGAGATTGGAGATCATTCTCAGGTTAAAGTCTGATTTTATAAGAATCTGGTTTTGATGGACTGAAGAAGCTTTGCACAGACCATATGAGTGGGCCAATAGTTTTTAGAAAACCACTAATAGCTCCTGGCCCCTAAACTATATACACAGCTTTGGAGAAATTAGCAGCAATTTGAAGGAACAGAGGTGAACTTCATTGACTTCAGGTGACTGACATTATGTGCACATGGTGAAATAAGAGACAAAATAAAACACCTGAGAATGGAGTGAGGTTATTAGGGCAAGTGGCCCTGCTGGTTCATGCAAACGCGAGGCTGACTCGGGGGGTTTGTGGAGAGAAGCTTGTGTGAGCATATTTTATGTTTTTAAAACAACAATTTTTTGGTTGTGTTTTCAGTTTAAGTATGTTCTGTGGTGAGTTTGGGCTGTTGAAGAAAAGTGTGAGTTTTGCTGATGTACATCCATAGTCCTTATGGGCTGAACAGAGACTAAATTTGCAGATCCTGTACAGACCTACGTTGTAGCCTGAAGATGTAATGCATCCCCAACTGAGTAAAAGGGAGTCAAGAGAGATGGTGTTAGTCAGTGTGTGTGCAGATAAGCATATTTTAAGATTATGCTTTTATGGCTGTCTATAGGGATAGATAACTGCACTCTGACTTATGTCAGTGTTAGCTTTTATTGTGGGATTACATGGAAAAATTGGGTTTGTGCCAGTGTCTGAGACTTTGGCCTTATCACTGTAAGGCTATTCTCCCTGTTTAAAGCTGCTATAATTTATGAAAAGTAGTGATGTTCAGGACAGAGTAAGTATTTGCTACTTTCTATTCTGTTAGTATCGTGTGTTCCTGTGAAGCCTTTGAATGGCTTATTTTGGTGCTTTGTTTAGAGTTATCAAGCTCATAATGAGCTCTTACTGTGAGCTTGGCACAGTGTGAACATATTTGGATTCTCTGCCTGCTAGGTCTTGCCTAAGAAAGATCATCTTCATTCTGTAGCTCTGTGTAGCATGTGTTTTGGTTCTCTTTATTTATTTTTTTGCCTCCCCTGTTAATTCTGAATTGTTTTAACAGTTGTGATTAAAACTAACGTCCATGAGTCTAGATACTGAGTGTTTCACTGGTGAGTAAAAGTGCATCCCTTGGTGTAGCTGTGTTTGGAACTCTGCATTCAGTTAGTGAAATGCAGCAATGCAGGCACAGAGTACAGCTGCTTTGGTGTTTGGTGTTTTTACAAAAGAACATGGCACACAGAGCATTGAAATGCTTGTGTTGATGAATGTGCTCTGCCCAGAGCATTTTCTTACTCTTTCCCAAAGGTAGCTGGTAAAGTTAAAATCCCATTTAGTAGCATCGCGATAAGAATCTCCTGTTTCAGTGGAGCTAACTTCTCTTGATCCATTTATTTTAGATTCACGTTATTTTCACAGTTCTCACATGTGGCTTTTTTTCTAGCTGGCCATTAGATCTAAGCATGTGCCTGTTCCAGCAGCAATGCCATGAAGGAGTTGCATTAGTTGTTGTGAAGGGGACATTACTACTGCATGCTATAGTCCAAGCAGCTTGCAGTCTACATGTAATCTGTTTAGGTGCAGTTGTTGCTTCTTGTGCAGACCTCTAAACAGCTGTGCTGTGCTCATGTAAAGCAGGACACCTGTTCTGTGCCAGTGGGGTTTATCACTGTAAGTTTGTACAAATGCAAATTCCTGGGTGCAGATTTGCTTAATATGTGCAGATCCTATTGCTTGCATGGTTGTGATGATTAAAAAAAAAGCAACCTGTGCCTAAATAGATAAATGAGTTTTGCTGTGAAATATTCTCTCTTGGTAAAAGCCTTAGCAAGGTATTAGAGGTAGGTGTAACGACAGGGACTTTTTCTCCAAGATCTGCTGTTATGGGAAGGGTTATGTGACTTCACAGAATCACAGCATCACAAACTGTTAGGGTTCGAAGGGACCTTTGGAGATTTAGTCCAATCCCCATGCCAAGGCAGCGTCACCTGGAGCAGCTGGCACAAGAATGCATCCACATGTGTTTGGAACATCTCTGGAGAGGAAGAGTCCACAACCTCTATAGGCAGCCTGTTCCAGTTCTCTGCCACCCTCAGTACAAAGAAGTTCTTCCTCATGTTGAGGCAAAACTTCTTGTGTGTTAGTTTATGTCCATTGCTCCTTGACTTGTCACTGGGCACCATCCTCTTGGCACTCGCCTTTGAAGTATTTATATTATGAATATAAATATATTAATGAATCCCCTCTCCGTCTTCTTCAGACTAAAGAGGTCCAGTTCCTGCATTCTCCCCTCGTAAGAGAGATGCTCCAGACCCCTCATCATCTTTGCGGCCTGCTCTGGCTCTGGCCCAGCAGCCCCAACCGCCAGGCTGCCCCGGCGCGCGGCCTTTGGAACAACGGCGGCTCCTTCTCTCTGCGGGTCCCTTGGGAGA
>NW_021939471.1:8673461-8766761 GCF_001715985.3 Manacus vitellinus | reverse complement strand
AGCCCCGGCCCGGGGAACCCGGGAGTACACCGAGGGGTGAGCCGTGTTGCACAACAGTTGTTTCCTTTCGTTTCCCATTTCCCGGGTTGTGGTAGGATGCCCTCCCCCCGGAGCGGGCTTTGTGCGGGTTAGGTTAAGCTTGTCAGGTCCTCTGTTCGCCCTAGGAATGCGAAGGGGGGGGGGAAAGAAAACCAGGCATTCTTAGCTGAGCGCTGCTTGCCTGTATTAAGTACCCCGTCCTTCACCAAGGCTCTCTCCTGCCTTCTCTCTATGTACATCGTTCTGTCCCTGTCGATTCCGTCTTCCCAGTCGTGGACTTAAATAGTTACCTGTACCGCAAGTTCCTGGCTTGCTCGGCCTGGCATGTGTACAGTCCTTTGCTTACAACTATTGCTTTAGGCTATATGACCTGCTGGTGGAAAGTTAAAACAGCGTTCCGGTTTTAATTTGTATTCTGTTTTGCCTTATTTTTTGTATTGCCGTCATAGGGCAGTGTTTTCTAACTTTGTTATAATGCTAAGGCTTTGGAAAAATCCATGTCAGTACTCACAAATGTTTCTTGTAGTGCTGTGAAGTCAAGAATAATAATAGAGCCAGCCAGGAAATCAAAAGTACCCAGAGAGAAGGCTAAGCTTAGTGTGTACTGTGTCTGCTTTGAGGAACAGCCTCGGTACGTTTTGACCGGTGAATACAAACCAGAGCTGTATGTGCTGATGGTCTTCCTCCCCGCCTCCGGCTTGGAAGCACAATGCAGCTGAGGATGGTGCTGCTGTCTGTGGCTGTGCCTGGGAGAGGGCAGCTGGGAGCACAGCGATGGCTGGCTCCCAGTAGGACACGTTTCTGCTGTAGTAAAATACGTGAAAGTGACTGCATGTAAAAACATGCAAAGACAAAACAAAAAACAAACAAAACAAAAAAAACCCCAAACCAGGCAAATTCTGAACTACGTTTTTTAGACAGATGTTCACGTGACCTGCTCTGTAGAAGTCTGCATGTGTGACCCAAGGCATGTTTTAACACATAGCAGCTCTCACTGGGTAATTCCTTCTCCTGGCAAATTCTGCTAAAACACATACATATTTTTCTCTGAGACTGCTTAAAGTATGTAAAATTCCACGTGTGTCATAAGTTTTGTGGATACATGTTTTAAAGGTCCGTGAATAAGGGCCCTGCTGTTTGTTTTTCATAGATAAGCAAAACATGGTTAGGTGTTGTGTCATTCACCTCTGGGGGGACTGTGCAACAAGAGCTAAACAGATCCTTAAGTAACAGTATGATGTACGGTTATGAGCACTGTAAATCTCGTTCCTCTGTTTATCAATCCTACAGGAATAACTGGATTACCCAAAATTGTGGCTTCCTTACAGTGTCTTTCTTTTTGGCCCTGAAACTAAGTTAAGAGGGCACCATTTGTCACCACTTACGATAGTTTTGGCTTGTGTTTATACTAAAAGAAGTATACTTGACTTAGTTACTTTATTTCCAATGGGAAATTGACTTTTATGATAAGTAAAAATGCTTGCAAAAAGGACAGACTTGAAAAAAAAAAACAAACCAGCATATGGCTGCTTAGTGGGATCTAAGCAAAACAAAAAAAAATTGTTTTTTCCTCTCCCTTCAAGAGTCTTAACCTGGTTTTAGTTTCATTGAATCTAAATCCTGTCATTTTTATCTGTTCGTGTACTATTAATAAAGAATACTATAGTTTGATTGTGTTTTTCCACTCCTATAAAAAAAAGTAAGAGTTTACTTGCTCAGTTAGGAAGTATGTTGTAGTCTATTCCTCCAGTCATTTTGTTTTTGTTAATTTTTCTTTAAAATGCTGAGCATAGGGGGGTTTTTTTCAGGCTTGAAATTTGAGCACTTTTGAAAATTGGAGGAGGAAGCTTGAAATATATTAACTTACAGTGTTTGTTTTGTGGTTTTGTTAGTTGCAATAGCAATACCAGGGTTTCATCCCAGAAACTTTGTGTGCTCTTTGGGGTCATGAATTAGTGTTGGTATACATATATATGTGAGGCAGTACTGGAATCCTTATTTTGTGCTGTTAAGGAAAATTGTGGAATGAACCCTTTAAAACTTCAAGCATCTAATGAAAGTTGAAGTTGGAGCACTGTGGCATTTCTGGTCCATTTGTATGGTGGTCTTTTCTCATGTACTGTTTCATGAGGTGTCCTAAGCACCAGTTCCTTTCACAGGGCAAGTAGAAGTCTGGAGGCTTGTTTGCAAATTGCTGAATCAGGATTTTAACGACTTCTTGGAGTTTAGCAACTTTGCAATCTCCTTGCTTTCTTTGTTCTTTAGTGTTTTTGTGTTACCTTTACTGTTGAATGGCAGTGTAGTTCACTGACAAACTGCAGAGAGCTGTTTCAGACTTGCTGGGTCTTGTGTTCTGATTTAAAATATTTTTCTCCTATTTTAAGCTTGAGTTATTGGCACTGTCAGCATTGATTTGATATTATTTCTCTTTTCCTAAAGTTACAGCTCTCTTTGCACTTATTTGGTGAGCGAGAGGTTGCTGGGGCTTTAAATGAGCATCTTTATGGCTTGAAAACTCCAATTCCCTCTGTTTGCTGCTTCCCCTGTTTGTTTTTAGTACTACAACCCTCTTTCCTTGAGGGTAGGAATCAAACATGAATCAAAGTTTCCCACTCCTATTGGCCAGAGGCACTGTCACAGTAGCGATGATAATTAGTAATACCTTGTGCAGGGTGATTTGGTTTGGAAATCTAAGTAGGTAGATCTGTTACAATGCACAGAATTATATAACCACTACAAATACCTCTACTGCTGGGGTAATGCAATTTGTAAGGTAAACTTAGACAGTGAATGACCTGAGACATGTCAGGAACGTGAAAGGAACAGTGTGTTCTTACAAATTCTGTCAGTGATAGTGAAACAGGAGCTAGTTTCGAAGTTACAGATTTCAGATCTGTAGAGATTTGAATCTCATTCTGATTCCTAGAGGTTAGTAATCCTCTAATTAAAAATGCTGTTTGTGTAAATTATCAGAAAAAGTTGCAGGTTCTTGTTTTTGTTTCTTTCTAGTCAGGAATGGAAACCATTGTATTTCTATTCCTGCAAATAGTCTCATGAGCTTAGAGTCCAGGTATGTTAGAAAGGCAAAACTTCGGTGGGGAACATGGTTGATGTGACTGTGTTACCCATGAAGACTCCTTTCATGCTTCAGAAGTGACTTACTTGAAGACTACTGTCTAGTTTCTTGGCAGCTCAGGTTCAGATTCTGGGTTTGAGATTGAAGGGTGATAAATCAGTCCCAGCAGTTCGGGTTGTGCCCAGGTAGGTATTTAAAAAAAGAAAAGTTGTTCAAACCAGGCGGAGTCTCTGGCTCATACTTTTTGTCCTTGCAGAAATCGCATTGATCTGGGTTGAGACATTGAGTCAAAATGATACAAAGAGCACTTCCTGTTGTTCTTTACCCCAGACTGAGACTGGTACAGATGGGAAAGGTGTTTGCAGAATTGCCCTGGTCATCCCCGAACTCTTAACATTCAAAGAAGTTGTGCATGTTTAACCTCTTTAAGGAGAAAAAAACCCCAAACCTTAAAAAGGCTTGTCTGCCATTTTAATCTGGAGATAGAGATCTATCTGGATGGACTTAATAGAGGAGGTTAGTATCTGTTTCTGGCACTTGATTGTAAAGTTCAAGTCTAACCATACAAGAGATATTTCTGTTTACTTGGCCAAAAGTCTCTTTAGGGCTGGGAAAAAGCCTGTGGTAGGCACATGTACGTATTTTGGTTATTTTAGCAACTATGTTAAGCAATAAAGTATGAAAGGAAGATTTGAAACACAATCAGCAGGGTATCCACACTTCTGACTACTTGGGAACAATTTTTCATTGAGCACCATCTAGACCTGAGGCAGTGTCTGTGTAAAATCCTTTTATGCTGCAGTGAGACATAACTAAAGGCCTGACCCAGAATACGTAGTGACAGGCAAGGAATGGGGTTAATAGTACCTGATCTCTCACTTGTTTTATCTATCAACTGCTAACATGAAAACTTTGATGTCTTTATCTCATGTCTTAGAGTGCATAACGCTTCCCTTTTGATGAGACTTAATGCTCAAGTTGTTGAATCAAACTTGTCTGTACAGTTAATTCTTATCCTGCAAAGATATCAAAACACTATAGTTCTTGGAACTGCAACTTCTAAAACTTTTAAGAATTGTGGTCTTAAAACAAACATGCTAGAAGGAAGCTGTTGTTTGATGATGTTTTGTTGTCATAGAAAAGAAGGTGGCTGACCATCCTTTTGAAAGTGGTGCAATAGATTTTGATGCAGTAGATTGAAAAATGCGTGCATGGGTCACTCTTAAGTGGATAGGGTGTCACAAGTGCTTTCTGCTTACTCTCTTCACAATGTTCTTTTTTCTGTCAAATATCTGAGCCTCTTAGTACACTTCCTGTGTTTCTTTTCTGGTTTGTTTGTTGTCCAAGACTTTGTGGTATAGAATAATACATAATAATAACAATAAATAAAATAATACATTTTTGTGCGTCATTTATTTCCAAATGATTCTTTTCTCTTGCCATCTTTACAGTGTTTCTCATCTGTCATTAATTAAGCTTTTCACAGGCAGACAGACAACCTTTCATAATATTGAAAGGTTACTGTTATCTTCATACACACACAGAGAAAGAAATAAAATACCTTGAGTAGTCTGATTTCATACAATAAAAAGGATGACAGCTGCCATACTGTCCATTGAAAATAATAAAGTGTTGAACTGATCGTGTTTTTTTATGTTGCAGGAAGCAAAACCTTCAGCTGAGGACTTAGGAGATAAGAAAGAAGGGGAGTACATCAAACTCAAAGTCATTGGGCAGGTGAGTTTTTACATAATTGCTTGCTGACACTTGGGGAGGTGTGAGTTTTTGTAGGGTAGAAGTGACCGAATGAAAGTTTATACTCTCAGTTCTTCAGCGTGGATCCTCCCCTGCCATAAACTACTTCAACAGCCAGTGATGTGTATTAGTATACTCTGGTGTGGGGTTTTCTGGTGCATTGAGGGATTATGTTATCTGAGGATAGGAATGAAATAAGTGGCAAAACTGATAAATTCAGGTCTCCAGGGTTGATGAAGTACACTAGGCATGAAGTCAGCTTTCTTGGAGGGAGATAGGAAAAGGATTCTGTTGGCTGGTGTGTTGATAGATGTGAATGGTGGATTATAAGTCTGTATTCAAGCTGTGTTGGAATGTGAATGTGGAGATTTTTCTTGAACAGAAGTCCTTCTGTGCAAAGAACCCCTTGCTCAGATGACTTAACTAGGATTGTTTGTTGGAGTAGTATTGTTTGCTGCTGTTGGGCGGAGACAGATGACTTAAAGTAGGACTAACAGAAACTACCTTACCTCTTGCTGGCTTAATCAGCAATGATGAGAACACATTCAAAAGCTGAAAGTTACCCACATGAACCTCTAGCAGTCTGTTTTACCTCTGTAGCCATTTTGACAGTTGTAGCTACTCGTATCTTATGGCTGGTAGGAAGGACTACAGAATAATGAGTCCTAAGATTTCTCCTCAGGTTAGTGTTGTGTTGCCAAGTCTTCCTGTATCCTGACTTCTAGATAATTACTCTAATTGAACAATGTTTTGAAGTGCAAGCTTTAACTTGCCTCTTTAGGAATCTCAGAGCAGAAGTCCCCTGCATATGTATGTTTGTATTTCATAAGTGCATCAGCTGGGTAAAGATGGAAGCACAGACTGAACCATGTATGGGGTTTAGTACTTTTAAATCCAAAACCTCTATATTGAGCCTAAGGCTATACTATGCCATCTGTTCTTTAAAAAAGAGCTTCCTGTGGAAGTGCATGATGAATTTAGTGACTGATACATCATCCTGGAGTTCATGTTATGATGCACCGAGGTATGCATAGTGATAGTTAAACTGCATTCCATGTTAGTTTTATGTAAATTTTCCTTAATGAAAGACTTAAAAATAACAAAGTTTGCATTTACTACAAGGAGAGTTAATTTTTTCCTTTTCTGCTCTTAGGACAGCAGTGAAATTCACTTCAAGGTGAAAATGACAACACACCTCAAGAAACTCAAAGAATCATACTGTCAAAGACAGGTTTGTGAAATGACCCTGCCTTTAAAAAAATAAAAACCCCAAGCACTTCTCTCACTGTTCTTTCAAATAAAGACTTTCGAGGTATCTGGCAGTACAAATATAATGGATCTCCTAAATTTCTTTTGACAAGTAAAGGTATTCCTATGTAAGACCCTTGTGAAGTTTGAAGTAAGTTAAAATTACTGTTTGAAAATATGTAGTGGCTGCTCAGAAGACAGAGAATTTGTTTTAAAATGTTTTTAAAATGCTTAAAATGCATTTATAGTTGCTGTAAAATCTTTTGTTTATAAATAAAATTCCCTTAAAGCTGTAGAATGCTGCAGTTTAGGATGAGAGCAGTCTTAGGCATTGTTACAGCTGTTAATATGGTAATCAAGTAACACCAGTTATTGTGCCCTAAGTTAAAGCTAAATCTGCAATATTAATTGTGGGTGTAGGTAAATAGTAATAACTGTGACAGAGCAAAAATATATCTTCACTTGCAGGTTCTGTGGCAGATATTGTGGATTCACAGCTGCTATTTTCAGAAGCCTTGGCCTAGTTTGCCCTCAGCTTTGGGGATAGATGCCTTATGTGGCCTTTTCTTCGATAAGTGTGTTGGAGTTCATTTCAGGAGATATAATCATAAGTAATAATACTTTGGGTTTTTTTTTCTTAATACTTAAAGATGAGTTGAACTTGTCATTGAAGAGTTCTTTTGTCGAATGTGTTCTTTTTTGCTATCTTTCTGGAGTAGGAGGAAAGAAAAGATCAAACACCAGATAGCCAGATAGCCAAATCCAAGTGATTAAAATTGTGATTCATTTGGAAAACTTGAAATTTTAAAATAAGGTCTGGAAATAATTCATGCAGCAGTCTTGTTGACTAATGAAAATGCATGTGTAGAATTTGTTTTTAAGAAAAAAATAATTGTTTGAATGAACACAGCTATATCTCCTGGGCTGAATTCTGGAGGGTCTGTGATTGCCTTCATCAGCAGTCAATGCAGTTTTTGATGTCAAGTACCCTTTCTCTAGTCAAGGGACCATGAACACTTCTTCCAAGTTGGCCAGAGGGATTGTTTAAACAATGTGAAGATCTGTCCTTTCCTGTGAAATTTGTCTGCCTAGTTATTTGCAAGCAATGTTTGAGATCTAATTGATGCACAAACCATGTGGTATTTCACTTGCATTTGTTTTGCTCGTACCTTGTAAGACAAGGAAAAGACGAGGTGTTTGCCTTACCTATTGAGGTGAAGTATGATGTTCTGCTGGAACGTGGGCACACTGTGCAGCAGACATACTGCAACTTTATGTACCTTTGGGATGCTCCTTTCTCATTGTTTGAAAGCTGTTCCTTTTTCTCCCCCCTCAGCTCCTCTTTTTCTTGTCCCCAGTGCAGAGCTTTTGCAAAATGTGGTAGTGGTAAATGTTGCTGTCCCTTCCTGTAGCCATAGAAGATTGGGAAAGCAAGGGTAGGAGTTTGTGAAGTAAACATCATGTTCCTCCTGCTGTTTTAGGATCTTTATTAAGACTGATACACAGATCAGAAAAAGACAAGACTTCCATGTGTAATGTCTTGAGAGGGAGGGTATAGTCAATACGTTATAAATAAAGACAAGGGAAAAAAGCTAAGGAAACTTCCCAGTCATTGAGCTAGAACTCCAGTGAGACTCTGGAATAAACATGCATTTTAGCACTCTCATGCTTTTTGAGTCACTTCTTTGTCGTCTACACGAGTGCAACAGAATAGCTGAGCTCCCTGTGTAACAGGAACTAACACTTTATTTTTTGACTTCAATGTGGGGTTTTTTCAATTTAAAATGCTTTTCTTGTAAACACATACAAGTTTCAGTAAGTTGGCTTTTTTTCTTGTACATCTGTTTTGTTTGTTTTTTTTTTTAGGGTGTTCCAATGAATTCACTCAGGTTCCTCTTCGAGGGTCAGAGAATTACTGATAATCATACCCCCAAGGAGGTGAGTTTCTTTAGTGTGATATAATTCACTGGACAAACTAAATACTGACTTGGCTAGTTTCTCTGTTCTGCTAGACTGTTAACCAGAATGAAGATTTTTTTCTTTACATACAGCCAACTTATCGGACTGTATTTAGTCAAATAGAGTCTGACTGTATTTCGCTAATTAGGATCTTTATTAAGGCCCACAGGCAGTTCAGAAAGAGACTTCATGTTAATCCTCAGAAGGGAGGGAATAGTCACTGCCTGCTGGTGGAGGGGAAAAAAAGCCTGAAGGGAGCTTGACAGTTGTTGAGCTTGAACTTCAGTGTGACTTTGGAATAAATATGTATTTAGTTCACATTTACTAGATCAAAGTGTAAATAAACAGAAAACAACTACTTCTGTTCAGTGACTTCCACCAATTGTTGTGACAAAGCAGGAAGAAACCCTCATAATAATGGCCTGAAAAATCAAACCAACTTGTTGACTGTGAAATGGAGCAAGTTGCTCTCTCTGAGAGAAGAGCTGTAAACAGGCTTTGAGTTCCAAGCTGTAGGTGTTGGCTGTATTGTAAGCGAGTGCTGTGCTATATATAATGCAGGTGGCTGTACAGCTGGTGCATTTAGTAAGATGTTCCCCCTAAACAAGGGGTTTAGAGAAAGGTAAAGCTAGTGACTTCCAGCCTGGTGTATGCTGCTCCACAACTGGGCTTAAACTTCACTATAAGGCTTTTGCTTTGACTCAGATATCTAAGTCCTTATCTGAGGAAAAGGACTAAAAATCATGAATGTTGTCTAGTGAGATGGTGACTTTTTGCCCCTTTGAATTATGATGGGACAGAGGAACAAAACATTGTATGAATTGTCTAGGACCTGCTCTGATTTCATCACACCAAATTTATAACAATTGTTTGC
Source organism: Manacus vitellinus (assembly GCF_001715985.3). Taxonomy (NCBI): domain Eukaryota; kingdom Metazoa; phylum Chordata; class Aves; order Passeriformes; family Pipridae; genus Manacus; species Manacus vitellinus. Next base: position 8,757,810 of record NW_021939471.1, on the reverse strand, counting down.
TGTTTTTCTCTGTTCTCACAGCTGGGGATGGAGGAGGAAGATGTGATTGAAGTTTATCAGGAACAGACGGGGGGTCACTCAACAGTTTAGATCCTTCTGTTTTTCTTCCCTCTTAATCCTTTTTTATTTTTAAATAATAGTTCTTTTGTAATGTGGTGTTCAACACTGAAACTGGCACCCCATCTCTGGGAGTTTACTTTCAAGCGTCTGGTATTTTGAATTCTCGTGCTCATTATACACTATTGTTTCTGTTTTCATTGTGCTGAACTTCTGTGATCCAGCTGCAACCTTGCTCTCCCTCTTCCCTTCTGCCCTCCCCTTTAGGAATACATGTACACACATGCATTTGTATGTTCACTAGGCTCGTGCATTTCAGGCACGAAGGCTGTAAGATCTGCCAGGTGGGCGAGTGTTCTTAATGACTTCCATATCTGCCCTGAAGTTTTGATGTGTGACTGTTTCACTCTTGGACTATAACTTTCAGTGCGAGATGAAGTTTTTCAGAGAACTAAACTGTGGAGAAATTGTGTATCCATAACTCAGAGCTATTTTGCTTAAATTGTGCTGATGGCCCAACAAAGAAGATTACCGAGTTGGAAATGGAAAACCGAGAACTGTTGTCATCTGTTCCTTGCTCCAGAGATGGCTTTGCTGAAGACATAAAATTGAAAACCCTAATGATTTTTAAATCTTACCAGAAGAGCCCAGAAGCATTTTAACTTCATATAGGAATTAGTACACGCAGGTATTCATGCAAGAATGTTCACAGCAGCCAACTGGTGTTACTTTGACACTCTTGTTTGTACCTTTTGGCCTGGGACGTGGGTTTTGAATGGACATTGTCTGTACCAGCTTCATTTAAAATAAACCAGAAAAACAATTTTATAAACAACTTGCATTTTCTTTTCAAATGTTTGGAAATGAGCAAAACCATAAAAAGTTATAATTAGAGCATGCTTTTCCAGTGACTGTAAGTTGAAGCCAGAAAAAAAAATGTGCTCTGTAAATATACCTCATGAAAAAAATTTCTACTTGCCCTAGTAAAATACTTGATCTGCTTGTTTTGCAGGTGACTGCTAGTAGCTGTTTCTTTTCTTGGTAGAGAATATTCACGTACAGTTACATAGATCTGCACTTCATGCACAGAATTTAAACTGAAAATGAAACTTGGAAGGAAATAAAAGATGGTTTTAAATGTCTATATTTCGTATAATGTGGATGACATGGAACTGTCGTGATGGTTCATTGGGCATCGTTACGAGGGGCTACATGTTCTGGCGACTTGCAGGTTATAAATGGTCAGTTTGAGAACTTGTTACTGGATATGAAAGCTGAGATGGCAGGTTATGGGCAGAGTAGTGTGGAGAGAAGATTTCTGTACTCTCCCTGCTTCAGCTTTTTTGCAGATGAATAGGACTTGTTCGGTTTGGTAAATAAAGTTCACTGTGAATGCCAGCTTTAGTCAAAGACACATTTTAGTGCTGGCATACTTGGAAGAAATTGCAGATCTTGAATACTTTTATTATGGCATTTGCTGTAAAGCTAGAAATGGCATTTTCTTTCATGCTTGTGGTTTGTGCCCTGTTTCTGATTTAGTAATACTTTTGTATACATAGTTACATTAAGCAATTTTTTTAAAGATTAAAATTTTTGTTTACAAAATATCAGAATATGGGGTTTTCTTAAAGTATTTTATGTAATTCAATTCTTAAGGGAAGAAGGATTGCTACTGTGATGTTGACCATGGCTTCTTTGCACTCACCTCCAATTGCTTTTTTAGAATACCAAATATGTCTGCCTCAGAAAACCAGAAATAAAACAACCTTGTGATTATTACCAGATCATCTTTAATTTAAACTTGTATAATGCTCTTGTTTTTAGACAAGTTCCTATTATCCCTCTTCTGCAAACTAGGAATTGAGGTGCAGGGTGTGGTAGTTTACTGGGGTCTCTCTGGAAGCTGAAGGTGGAGCTGAGAACTGAATCCAGATCCCTGGGGTTTGATGCTGGTATTCTAGTTGCTGCCCTGACTATCTTTGCTTCTAGCTGTTCATTTTCCTCTTCCAAATCTGGTTTTATATGCTCATTTATATCAGCTTTCTACCTGAAGCACTGCATGTAGTTCTCTTGAGACTGTGGAGGAGGGTTTTCTGCAAAATGTGGCTTCAGTAGGATGAAGCTCAAGGCAAAGATTGCTTTTAGTTCTGTAACCTTGTCCTAAAATACATCTCTTTGTCGCTGGTACCATATCCACTCTATAAACTGATTTGACCTCTTTCTCAGACTTGTTGTGAAGCCTCAAAGAGCCTCAACAGAGCTGCTGGTCTAAAGCCAAGCCTTTGCTGTTAGAACTTGACAGAAGAGTAATAATGGGAAAACTGTACTCTGCCTCAAAGATTAGTATTGAGAACTCAGTGTAAAATGAGAAGACACGTGCGCTACACAGAGGCACTGGTACCCTTTTTAAAGAATTAATTCTTGGAAATTATACATTGAAATAAACCCTGAATTTTGAAGTCAAGGAGTTAGACTTGAATTTTCTTGATTTCTCTGGAGGAACTAATCCTTTTCAATGAACTTTTTTCTGAAAAGCTGGAGTGGAAGGTTTAAAACAGTTGCAGCTTTGGAGGATATGACTGAAAGTAAGGTTGGTTTTCATATGCTGGAGCAAAAAAGGAAAGTCTTTTTTCCTCCTGCAATTTTTTTTTGCTTACCCGTGTATTAGAAGAAGGTTGGTTTTAAGGGCTTTAAAGAATGTGTTGGGAAAATAAAACCATCTTCACTGAGTCAGTTATGCAATAGAAGCTGAGAGCTAATACTTGCTTTATTTTGAATTGTGAGAATATATTTAGTATTCACTATGTTGATGTATAAAAGCTTTATTGATAAACACATCACAAAACTATCAGTTTTAGCAGATTTTCTTAAAGCTGCTGTGTTTAAAGGATTTGTGTGTTCTCTTAAGTATGTGTCTACATGATCATCAATTTGACAATATAAGGTTTTTTTGAAGCCAAATGCATAAATGTTGGCAGGATTTGGACTTCAGTTAATGTGTCAGATAATGCTAAAACTTGAATTCTGCCACAAATTTTGACTAGCCATGTATTGTTTTAGAAACACTACAGTTGTTTACTAGTTTTTAGCTTTTCCTAATTTAAATGGAAATTATATTTAAGGATACAGTATTAAACTATCTGTGTTGACCTGTGCTGTACATCTGTATGCACATTTAAATTCTTGCTGTTCAGGTAAATTTTCTTAAATGAGAAGATCAACTTTTGAGGCACTATACAGAGACCTGTAGGAATTGGGCAAGCTGGAAGTGGTATAAATGGGTTTTGTTTTGCCCTTAGAACTAGTAGTTAGTGCATACCTGATGAAGTTCAGCTTCAATTTAGAGACTGCAAAAATTGATTACTCTTTTCCCCAGGAAGAGTTAACTACAGGAACTGCAATATAAATTGAATCTATACATGTAACACTTTGTTAGATAATATTGGAGAACCAAAAAATGATAATAACCTAATTTTTAAGGAAGAAAAGTTCTTACCTTGCTACAGTTTCTCTGTAGTAATTTTATTGCTGAAACCACAATTAGCCTTTTCTTACAGTTGTACATTTGTTGCAATTTATTGTTTTGGAGGATTCCCCCAGAAGTCAGCACTGATGTCTTCCTACCTTTTTGTAACCTGGTTATTTCATTGTTTCATCTCTTAACACAAAATAGACCAAAGAATCTGTGTTCTGGCACTTCAGGAGGTCTGTCTGGATTAATTTCTACTGGCTGATCAAACACGAGTCCTTTTACTTCCTATCAATGGGATGTATACATAGACTAGTGCTGCAGTCTAGGAAAATAAATTTGTGATTGAGTAACTCTTGTGCCAAAAAGGAACATTGTTCCTCTCTTGAGCCAGGTTGGATCGTTGAATTTGACTGCAACTGAAAGAGCTCAGTGCAATGGCCCATTCCTAGCACCAGGCATTTATTTACTCTTTTATACTGTTTTCAGGTCTACCTTTTTTAGGCAGGTGAACATGAGCAAACACCTGTGGATGAGGACGAAGTCTGATAGCTTCCATTAATCATGCTTCTTGGAACTGCAGAGGTGGTTCCAGATTTATTCTTTGCCTGCAAACAGTGTTAATAAAGAGAATTGTGGACACAGGACAGAATTCCTCCTGCTGTTAGCAAGCTGGTGTATTGGTTTGATGACACCTACACAGCTCATTGCTGTGCCCTGGCAGTTTCTTTGGCTTTGCCACAGTGCATACGGTGCCTTCTGAGCCTTGGCAGGAGCCTGGGCTTCCCCTAGGAGTTGGCTTTGAGCAAGGGGAAGAAAATGTTGGCTTATGTAAATACCTTCTTGTGGACCAGTATGTCCTTCTGTCACAACAGCACGAGCAGAGCAAGCAGGAGGTCGTAATTGCTTCTCAGCTGTAGTTATTACTTGGCCTTTTATCCCTGGTAGCACTCTGTGGCTCACAAATTGATTTAGGTTTCCATTAAGAAGGCCTGTTACGCTATTTCCAATGTTTTAATATGTGCTATGCAGCCTCCCAGTTCCTGTGTTCCTAGGTGCTGGTAGGAATGAGCTCTGGAAGCATACTGTGGAGTCTGCACCCATGGATCGTGTGAAGGTAATCATAATTACAGGTGGGCAGGAAATCTTGTTGGGCTTCTTTCTGTAATGGAAATGGATGCTGTAAACTCTGAAATAGTTAAAGAATACAGATGCATGTGAATTGCTGATGGAATTTGGGGAAATATTGAAAAACTGGTTAAATAGCAGGAGAACTGCATTGTGTCTTGGAGCTGGAACTGAAGGCAGCTTAACTAACTCCTGAGGGACTGATGCTGCTCTGCAATGGTGACTACACCGACAGAACTCCTGACTGCACAAGTATTTTTGTACAGGCTGGCATGAGGTGGCCATGTGTTATTATTACTGAGGAAAGGAAGTTAACTTTTATTATTGGCTACATACCTGATTAAAAGCTGTGCTTGTGTTTTGACTCCTCTAGAGCTGGTCTAGCATCTTCCTCTTCATTTTCTCCTCAGCCTTATGTCTTGTCTTTTCTCAGTTTTTTCCTTCATATTCCAGGTGTTCTATTGCCATGTCTCCCAGGTGCTGGCATTCCTCCTCTAACTACATTGCTCCTTCTTTCTGCATTTTTGTGCCTCTTAGAAACACCACAAACAACTCTTAGCTGCTTACATACTCCCTATTTTTTCATCAGTTTCAGATAAAAATAAAATACTGTTATAGTATTGACATTTCAAGTATTTACTATTGTTTCACATGACTTTTTCTTAAATTGTAATTGGATTTTTTTAAGATCTACTTGGCACCTAGGTTTTCAAGAGGTTTCAAGTTTCTCTGCAACTATTTGTTGGAAATAGAATATCTTTTTTTAACTGTGTGGATACTGGGAGTTGGGTTTTCGGAGGAGAAAGCATCACGAAATGAAGAGATGTAGCACAAACATTGTTATTGCTAGCATCTTCATGGTTGCATCATAGCTAGGCTGTGGAATTTCTCTTTTTTTCAGGCTGCAGGGACTGTGGCAGAGAGGACTATTGTTACCATACCTGTTTAACTGAGGAGCAGCTGAGGTACTGTAAGTGTGGGACTTAGTGTCACGTGAATCTCAAGGCAGACACACGCAGGCTGTCTATGTCTTTACCAGAAATCATCCATTCTGAAGAATTATCTGCAACTAAAGTAAGCATTAGCCTTTCTACAGACCATCTGCTGCTCCATGTTCCTCTAACTGTTGCTTCTTCTGGAACTGCAGAAGCTTCCTGTGATAATCCTGCTGCTGCCAAATACGTTCTTGTGCTGTTTTCTCTAATTATGACTTCTTTGCTGCCACCTCCTCCTCATGGCACCTCCACTCTTCTTCTAGTTTCTGTTTCTGTAAACTAAAACGTAAATGATTATTAATTGCTATAGCAACCTTGGGTTTGCTGAGCATTCTTGCCAGAAGAGCAGATGCTGACCCAAGGAGCTAAGCAGATTGCCAAAGTGAAGGGGAGAGAACTGAGAATCAAGAGAGAATGGGTGCTGCTTAGTGATATTTAGCATATGTCTGGTTGGTTCTGCAAATAAATATTAAAGAAAAATATTGTCTACTTTCATGCTATCTGTAAGGGGGCTAAAGCCTGAATTATATCTTTCACATATGTGCCTTTGAGAAGGACATAAGAAATACGGATACAGGTACCTGGCTTACGTGAAACAAAGATGTGGAGGCAAGGGATAGAGGAGAGCAGTGGAACAGATAGGAAAGTTCAGAGAGTAGGAGCTGGAAGAAAAAATTGGAATGCATATTTGTGTAACAAGAACACAAACCCCGAATGAGAAGCCAGGCTATACAACAAACAAGGAGGCAGTGGAATGCCTTGGCTGAGATTTGGGTGTAAACAGAATGGCAGTAAAATGGGCTATTTTTGCAAGAGGGTTCCACTGAGAGTAAAGAGAGTAAAAGAAAAGGAGGTTCATGAAGCAAAGGAATATTCTCCCTATTTTGTGAATAGGAAGTTAAGAAAAAAAATCAAAAAAAAAGGTCATCTGCTTCGCTGAATGATGTTCAGGATGTTTTCCAAGCATCTTGGTGTTCTCAGTCCAGCAGTTGGACTTAAATGCCTATTTGCTTTTCCTGAAAGAAAGTTAAGCAGGGCATGGCATTAATTTCGAAAAATGTTTTATAAGTCATATTTGTCATGTCTTTTCAACCATCTCTTAAAACATTCTACTTCTACTAATCAGGTTCCTAGGGATGCCTGTTTTCCTGGGTGTGTTCCAGCGTGTTCAGCCATTTTTAGGTAGGCTGCAGCTCCTCGAGACCACCCGAGGAGGTCGCTGTTCTCCCCGGGAAATGCCGCTCCAATGAAAAATTATCACATGGAAGCGAAGCAATGAGATGGTGTCAAATTTATTGTTTTGTGTAAGCAGAGCATTTCAAAGGATGAATAGAAATGTGATAATTATATTGCACCAGAGCTTTATGGTTTCTGGTGCAATATACTTACAGGTTTCCCGGAGCTTTGCCTCAAGTATTTGGTGGGAGGGTTTTTTGTGGGGTTTGTTTTGGGTTTTTTTTCCCCCTAAAGCTATATCAGCAGTAGTAAAGAGCAAAAGTGCTATTAATGCCTTTTTTTTTTTTTTTGTATTATCAAATACTTGTACAGTTAACGGATAATCTCCATTGTTATGAGATCTTTATAACCATGTAGTTATAACCATGCTGAGGTTTTTGTCAGGGGAGATGCTCAGTAAGGGATTTAGTGCTTTATGAAAAGTGGGGAATATCATCTTCGTGAACTCACTGTAAGCTAGGTACAATTGGTTGAAAACCTGAATTTGTTTAATGACTTTGAATCACTGTTGATACTGATTTTTTTCATATTGAGAGACACTTGGAAAAATCAGAATTTAGATGAAAGTATTAGAAAAAATGAAGTTAAGTTAGTAGACATACACACAATACTAAACTTAGGAAAAATCTAGTATGCTGCTATGCACCTATTTCAGATTAAAAGATCTGTGATGTTATACTTTAGTTTAGAATTTGCCTGGCAGTGCTGGATCAGTTTGCTGGCTCCTTCACACGCTGTGTTGTTAGTCTTCTGTTATATTAGAAGATGTTTTGTTGTTATCTATGTTTCTTCATGCTGGAACATTGATAGGTTTGGATGCATGTGCATGGCCTGCAAAAGAAAAGCACAGACTACAATAGTTCTGTCATGATTCCATTCAAATATTTCCTTCTCAAATGAGAACATTATCTTCACTAACCACATCTCTTCCATCTCCTCTGTTGTTCCTTTTCCAGATCTACCTTCACTTTTTCCATTTGTTCCTACTTCTCTTTCCTTTTCCATTTCTGCTCTTGTTCTTCTTCCTCCTCTTCACTTCTAATGTCACCTTTCTGCCTTTTCTGTTCTCTTTCCTGGGCAGATTTCTCATTTTGGCATTTTTCAGGAGGAATCAGAATGGGAATATAATTAATAATGAACTTAAATTTGACATTCAGTGAATGATTATTATTAACTGAGATTTAACATTTTTGAAACATGTATGCTTTATGTACTTAATAAATTTTGTGGGGCTTTTCCTCTTGCTGTAGCCAACGGTGCCTGTTTTTTCTATATAACATGTTTTACTATTTTTTCTTCCACTAGATACTTGCCTTTGTGATACTTGATTACTCTTACATTGATTTCCTAGTATTTAGTGTCCAAATATGTTGCTTCTTAAGCTATATTCTTGAGCCTCTGCCAAGTTTGTGTTTTTCCCTGTATTCTTTCTAAATGTTTTTAAAGCTGTAACAGGTGAGTGGGCAGACACAGGGGTTTTCAGTCACAGAAAACAGGATGCTGAGGAAACAGGTATGGTCTAAAAAATCATAAAACTCTGGTAGCTGAACGGTCAGCTACAGAATGATCACGGAGGTGAAACGGGAAGGCTTCGGACAGGCCGTATTTCTCCAGTTGTAAACCAGGACTGAGGGAAATGCCATATCTGCCTGCGTGGATGATACGCAGATAAATAAAAAACCAATACTAAGCCTGTTGCTAATGAGGGTGAATGAGTGTGGGGGTGACTTGAGATTGGCTGCACCTGTGCCTGGGGTGAAAAGCTACACCTGTGCTTGGGGTGAAAAAGCAGCTGGGGCTGCTGGAGAGCTCAGTGTGGCGTGGGGCAGCCCCGGGGCAGGTCCTGTGCGGAGTAGTGCCGCCCTGGGAGGCTGTGGGGTCAGCCCCGGCCCGGGAGAGAGCCCCTCTGAGGGGGAGCCTCGGGACAGGGTGTGCTGTGAGGGAGCTGAGGGCTGGGGAGGTACCTGCGAGGCGAAGGAGCCCGGCTCTCCCTCCGTGCTGGGCAAGGCGCCCTGAGGGGACACCAGCCGTGCTGTGGCGGTGGAGGCCGGCGGTGGAGCTGCCCTGCTGCGGTGGCCGTAGTCCAAGAAAGGGACACACTGGCATAAGTCTTTGGGCTGTCTTTATTATCCTCACTGCACTGGGAGTTTCCTTCAGCAAAATGCCCCTGCCACACGGCAAGCCGCGTTCCTGCCTGTCCAGGCTCCCCTGCTCCCCGCCCGCTGGCCGGTGGGACTACTGGCTGGCGGTGGCTGATTGTTCCTTCAGAGTACAAATGTTTCTGTCTAGAGGTAAATCTGGTCTTTTTGTCAATGTGTTTATGTTTATGTTATATTTTGGTGGTGCGGGAAAGTGTCAGAACAAACTATAAATAGAATCAAAGTGCTGCGTTTCATGTAAATCTCATTCTAGGTACAGGAATTTTCTGTATGATATAACTTAAAATCAAAACTCATATTCTTGGTCTTTCTGCCCCTCTTCTGTTTCCCACTCCCCTTAAATTAATCGAAGATACCAAGAATCTTACTTTGAATCTTCATTTGTTATGGTCAGAAAAGGTGCATCAAATGTGTCGTCAGGACTGTAGTGAACTTCAGACAACAAAACTGGGGGGGAAATATTAAGACTTTGGTGCAGGCAACTGTTAACATATTGCAGATGATCTTGTCCTAATCAACAGTGCTGCTGCCTTGACCGCTCTCCCGAAGGCTGATGCTCTTGGCTGGCTGGATTAAATGCTCACAATTAACTTGACCTCTGTGTGGATGAACGGTGGAAGGCCATGATATCCAGCAGAGAGAAGCTGTGATGTGATACAGGTGAGTTATGAGCTTCCTGCTGCCTCTGACCTGCTGGTTAACTTTGTGCAAGCTTTGTCTCTGACAGTCTGCTGCCTGCAGTGCAAGGCCCAACAAAATCCAGCTTTCGGTTTCCAGGTATGACCCTAATGCAAGCAGACATGCCGAAGTAACCTCAAACCACATTTATTGTAAGTGCATGCTCTAGTACACATACTTGGGATTTTCCACTTAACAGGTGAGGTCTAGAAAGGGAAAAAAAAAATCTAGCTGCTGTGTCTGCTTGTTAATACAATTTGTAATCCTTGACTTTTGATACAAAATAAAAGGAAAAAAAAACCTTTCACTTACTGTAAATGTAGTTAAAATAATTTTGACTGTTAGTGATGCTTGATCTATCTTGTTTGAGGCTTAATAATAAAGAAATTAGTTTTAATAACAGGTATTACCACTCAAAAAAGTTACAAAATAATTGCTAAATACAAGAATTTTCCATAGTCTTCTACCTTGAAAGCAACTACCACGCAAAAGCACAGAAATCAAGTTGGCTGGACTCTCCCCTTCAATCTCTTTTGAAGAAATTGTCTATGACATATTAATCCTTCATCTCCTTGTTATCTCTGCCACTGAGATAACTAAAGGTGCATACAGTAATCTTCAGCAAGATACAGAGATCTGTTTCTTGTTAGTTAACTTTACTGTAAGTACTTATGATATATGGTCATAGGGGGGTATCGATCCATCTCCTTGCAAGCAGCAAATGCCAAAATGTTGTGCTGATTTGTTAGTTACATCACAAGAGTTTTTGATATGAAATATTCATGTCTCTTCAGGATTTGCACACTAGGACTTTACCACAACTGCTGCAGTCCACTGTTGTGCAAGCGCTCCAAATGAAATGTATTCCTATGCTAGTGGATCTAAAATTTCTGCATGAAAATTTACCTGAGACATTAAGAGAACTTCAAGATGCTCTGTGTTCTCTCTGGTGGTGAATTGCTGAGGAAAAGATAAAAAAACCTATTTTCTTCTATAAATCACAGTTTAGGATTTATGCTACAGGCTAAACCCACGTCTACTGATTTGTGTAAAGAATTGCTGTTTGCTCTTTGCGGGTTGTTGGGTTTTGTTTTGGCTGTTATTTATAAAACTGCTTCTGCAGTTCTTTCTAATACCAGGGGGCACTGTGCACTGAGACCCTCCTGTTTCACTTCACCCTAAAACAAGTTGTTGGACCAGTGAGGGAGAATAGATGGCATTTCAGAACATACTTTGAGACAGAGCTTGTCCTCTGCTACTCCAGCTGTACTCTTTCAGTGCTGCTGGTCCTAGGGAGGGGTTATAAGGAAGAATGGTGTTCTACCATTAATCAGTAGTGTCTGGTCTTACATGTAGACATACATTACTTAACAGGTGACTGTATACAATTTCTGCAAATGAGTGATTGTTTTGCTACCTTAACTTTATCCTGATGGTACAAAGCAGATGGAATCTGTACCACAAGCCAGACAGCACTTAGTTTGTTGCAATCAGTGTCTGAACCGTGACTGAAAGCAGTCTGTAACAGAAATATTTAGTCAGACATTACAGCGAAAGGAAGCAGGAAATTTTGCTGCCATAGAACTTAGAAGATCAGAGCTGCTGCCAGCTGGGGTTTTTTCCCTGCTCTTTGTTTGTTGGGAAGTCTCTTAGCTTGCATACTGCTTTCAGAGTTACTTGTTTTTATGCACATTTCTCCTGCATATTAACTTGAGGTTTGGTTTCACTCCTGCCTTAAACCTCTCAACCTGTTTTGCACAACTGTAAGCCCTGAAGCTCTTCAGAATAATTTGTCAGTACCACGTAATTAACAACTGTGTAATTGTAATGACTCTAGCAGGTGGCTGCTACTCTCTTTCTGAACATCACTTTTCTCCTCATTACTGAGGAAAGCAAATCCCATTCTCTCTTTTGATGCAAAGAAGATCTAAAGACTTATTTGCAGGTGTTTTGCATATTTAAAAATGGTGAATATTTTAATAATTAGCTTCATTTATGTAATACATATCCAAAGATCTTGAAATATTTTAGAAACTCATAGTGTGATTTTATTTTTAGTTTAGGAGTGATGTGAATACATCACTTCCAGTGACTTCAGCAGCAGCAAAAGCTCAGTTCTTCTGAAGATTGGGCTACAAATACTGACATTTCACATTTTAATTAATAAGTTCTGTATTAATCTTCTATGATGTCCTGTTTGGTTTGTATTTCCTGAATATGGCTGTAAGAGACATATTCGTAAATCAATAGCATAATTAAAAGAAAAGTGAAAGGCTTTATTTTGCTTAGCCAGAGATGGCTCTGGGGAGACCTTACAGCAGTCTGCCAGTACCTGAAGGGGGCCTACAAGAGAGCTGGAAAGGGACTTTTTACAGGGCATGTAGGGACAGGGTAAGGGGGAATGGCTTTAAACTGAAAGAGGGTAGGTTTAGGTTTGATATTGGGAAGAAATTCTTTGCTGTGAGGGTGGAGAGGTACTAAACCAGATTGCCGGAGAAGTTATGGATGCCTCATCCCTGGAAGTGTTCAGGGTCAGGCTGGAGACTCTGAGTAACCTGATCTCATGCAAGGGGTACCTGTCAATGGGGGGTTGGAACTAGATGATCTTTAAGGTCCCTTCCAAACCAAGCCATTCCAAGATTCTCGTCTTAGGATAAATTGGTTTAGAGCAGGCAGTTGATTCTGAGAGGTGTGAGCTGAATGTAGGGATTTTATATGAAGAGTCAGCATTCTCCTGGTGTGTAGATGTGGTGCTTATGGACACGGTTTAGTGGTGGACTTGCTAGTGTTGGGTTAATGGGTGCATTCAATGATCTTAAGGGTCTTTTCCAACCTAAAAAAATTCAATTTTTCTATAGTGCATTGCTCTTTTTGCCACAATACTGGACTGGGGGGAAAAAGAAGGCATATGCTTATTCTGAGCATGGAATGTCATACTTTTGGCTTAACACAAGTTCTGTACAAAACAGTTTACTGGGGTGCAAAAAAAAAATTCTTAATCCTAGTTGAATCTTACAGATTCTGCTTTGAAGTCATTTGGTATAAATTCCACTGAAGGCCTACTCCTTGGGCATCTACTATAAGTAAATGCTGAGGGGTTTGTCCAGGGCTATAGAGATGTAGAAAATGATCTGTTAAGTGTGTGTCTTCTCCCTGTGTTTCCCCAGTCCCTGGTACTTATCATCAGGTCATCACTGTGCAGAAAAGTCACAAGCCTGACTTAACTGGCTGCTTAGGACTAATTAATGGTTGTCCTGTGTCATCCAAGTAGCACAAAGCCTGCCTATCCCATGAAGTTTTCAGCAGTGTCACCACTTAGCTTTTTCCTGGTGTACATTTTATGTATAGCTCATTAGTTTTCCTCCAGGGTCTGTCTAGACTGGAGTGTGTGGTTATGTGTTTAACTTGCAAAAATTGATTTACACCTGACTGAGCAGTAACTTCTTGTAGCCTTTTATTTTTTTCTCAGTCGTAGTTTGAGGAGATCTCATCACAGCGCCCCATAAAGCGATTAGATACCGTAGCAGTCAAATGTTTGAATTTGAGGGTTCTGACAGGGGATCCATCTCTGACTTTATAAATAGGAGGCAATGACTGTCCCTTCTCACTATGAATATATGCCTAGGGGCATTGATTGCTGAGAATTTCCACTCAGATGCTACACTGTGATAAGCAGTAATGTGTCTAAGATGCCTGACTAAAATAGAAACAAAGGAAGTAAAAACAAGTCTGAGTCTTGTTTTCAGAAATGAACTTTACGTACAAACAGCAGGTTTTTATATAGTAAACTTGTATCTTTTTAGTGAAATCTGCTGTATGGTCAAAGAAGGTTTCCAGTTGTGTAATACTGAACTCAGCTTTTCCATCCATTTGCTTCTTGTCTGGATGTATAAAAATGAAGATCAACTCTTGGTCAGGTTAGGCCACGGCTACACTGTAGCTCTGGTTCAGTGTCATTGGTCATAGTAAATAAGTAGTCAAACCATAGGATGAGAGAATAGCTCTAGTTCTAAATTTGGTGTTGGAAAAAGCCCCCAGAATTTGTGATTATGTTTAATTCTCCCACCCCACGAGAGATTTGGACCTTGGTATTGCAGTATCTTTTGGCTTCAGTTATGGATTTTTGATAGTCCCATCAAATGTAATTTTTCTCAATGTATAGTGTGGTGAAAAGAATGATTTACTATGTCTCCATAAGGGTTAAATAAGAAGAACTAGGGTTTATGTGCTCAAATTAGTTGGGCATGGAGGGGCAAAGCAAAAAAAAAAAATCAAAAAATTTTCCAAAATTAGGTTTAAGGTTAAAGACTTACTAAAGGCAAAAGTGACAATAGCCAGGGTGGTGGTGGGATTTACCCCCCTTTTTGGTGTTTTAAGGTAATATTTTAGAATTGAAGATTTGAGGTTCAGGTATATTTCCAAATCTCTGAACCAGTATTGAGCCTTTAAATGATATGATAGGTAAAAGGTCTCCTGAAATATTATATCAGGCAGCAGTAGTAAAGGGGTTTGTTTTTTATTTAAAATCCAAGTTTGCAGGTGGCCTATGAGCCAGACTAAAGCTGCTGAATCAACACTGGTGATGTCAATTATCAGAACTCAACTATTGGGTAAATTAAGATTGAAAAGGCAAAGGGGTCTATAAACAGCAATCTGCCTCTTCCTGTCAAAGCCCCAGGAGCCAGTTTTCCTGCCAACATCAGCTGAAAGTGTGAGAGATTAAACTGTAGAAGCAAGCGATTCTTTAGCAGTAGAAGATTGTCTTCTCAATCTATATTTAAGGACAGCACTTGGGAAACACCTACTGAAAGAATGAACATGAATTCTGGAGAGGAAGGAGCAGGGTTTTCCCTGAAAGAAGTAAGCCATTCTGCTAGGGGGATTCAGTGCTTTTCCCTGCAGAGCTGGGCTGTGGCACAGGATGTCGAGGCACCAGCAGAGAGAGCCGTTGTTTCAAGGATGTGTGGAAAGCTGTACAGACGGTACAACTTGCTGGCAGGGCATGAACTTGAAGTGTGTTACTGTAAAAGCTCACACAGATTTTTAAAGAGATAAAAGAACTCTTGTAGAGAAGGATCTTTCTAAAGACCCTCCCTCCTCTCCCCACAGTGTCTGGACAAAGTTGCACAAGGATCACTTAGCAGTTAAAGGCTTAAATGCATGCCTCTGCTCTTTTATACTACCTGCAATGTATAGGCTTTAATGGCTTACCTGTGATATGTGCAGAGCTTGTCTCAAATGAACTTATGCAGTGGGGGGCAATCTCGTGGGATGTTGATCAGGAGAGGGAAGAGAAAGATATGAATTGCAATTAAATATGTAGTTATGAGTATCAGAACTGATGTTACATTTAATTTGATCCCCACGACATTTGTCAACATGAAGTGTTCTTCCCTCAGTTGCTGTTGAGACTTACATAATTTTCAACAGTGCTAACAATGTTGTGTCCTTAGCATGGGGGAGTTGCTCTCATCCAGCTCTGAGCTTCCTTCTGAGGGTGTGCACCACTCCTGTTTTGGCATAAGACTGATACTGCAAGCCCAAGGAAGAACACAGCATTCCCAGCTGTTCTGTTACCTGTGACCGTTTGCAAAGCTGAAATGGGTCTATTTACTTTTGTTGAGGTGTGTGTAGTTGCTTGGCAGCTTCTTGGCCCATGAGCAAAACCCTGTAAAATTCGGAGCTTGAACAAATCTCAGTGGAAGGCTTGACTGAAGCTGCAGCTTCTCACCTTGCTGCATGCTGGAAGCTTCCTGAATTCCTGATGTTGTGTTCTTAGTTGGCAGAGGATCTCTTACCTGGCCAAGCCTTTCTAGTGTGGGGGTGATGAAATCTGAAACCGGGCAAGTTTAGCGTGGTTCTGAATTTCATCACAAATCACATCTCACACTTCTCATTTCTTGCCTGGGGGAGAAAAACTCCAGTATCTTTCTGTCTCCAGAGTGGAGGCAACGCCTGCATAATTCCTCCATGCTGGCTGATTGTATTGACTTAATGGTAATTGAGGAAAGAATCAGATATCAGCTTGTGTGTGATACTGGCATGTAGAGCCCTGTGCAACCAAAGGCTGGCCCTGATGAGACAGCAAGAAGGAAGCAGTGATGGCAGCATGAAAAACAGAGTTTTGCTGACATATCTTACAATTGTCACTAAAGGCTGAAGTGCAGGTGGAAGAGCAAGGAAACTACCTGTTGCTAAACAGAGTTCCTTCTTTAAGTCTGGCATACTGACTTCAGGAGAACAACTTCAGAAGCTCTGAAGCCTTGCATGAATTGTCACTAATATTTTAGCAGGCTTATTTCTTATTATTTTATATTATCATAAGTGACTTTGCTGCAGAGCTGACCAGCTGCAGAAAGCATCAGAAACAATCAGGATTTTTTTACATTTGCATGTATACTTGCAGCTCTTTTTGGTCTTAGGGGCCGTGTTATTTCTGCTGCCTTACTGTCCCCATCTCCCTTGCTAGAAAAACGCAGTTCAAGTCTTTTTACAGCATTTACTGCCAGTTCCACCAGCCCACACTGCTGCTTCTGTGGTCTCATATGGTTGTCCACTGTGCCTTCACATGGTGCAGAGTAAACTGTGGTACTGGTAGGCATGACTCCAACACAGACTGTAAATCTGCTGTAAGGTACTGGGGGTATGTACCTTAATTAACATCTTGCTTTTTCTTCTCCCTGGCAGCTGCACTGATTTCAAGAGAACTAGTACTGTGAAAATTTCTGTTCTCAGCTGGCAAATGTGTAGTTGGGAGGGGAAAGTCTTCAGTTGTCTTACACCGTTTCTGCAACAGTGAATAGTGGGAAACAGTCATGGAATTACAATGAGAGACTTCTCTTAAGTTATCTCAGATCAGTGGATTTCTGAAGGATCCCACAAAACCAGGATAGCCTATAATGAAAACTGTTTATTTACATTACTGAGATCCTGCAATATTTTTGGTATGTTGGGGGTGCCCCTTATCTTTCTCACCACTTTTTCCATCCTTTAAATGCTTTTCACCTTTGTATGACCTTAATGATTTGAGATTTCAAATCTTCAGCAACTTCAGGTCCTTACCACAGTATCTGCACTGCAGGAAGTAATACTTTGCCTTGAAAGATCTAGGGACTTTTTTGGAAGGTTGTTGTAAGGAGAAGAAAAGGAAAAAAAACTAATGTAAAAATGAGTTCTGTGGAAACAGCTCTAGAGGGAGTTTTCAGGGCTGGGCTGTACAGTCGTTATGGGCTTACTAACAAGAAATTCTGTATGTGTGGAGTTCAGAAAAGAGAAATCAACTATGAGATGAAACCCATGCTGTGTGAAAAGGTGTGCTTTAGGAACTTCCCTGGTGTGAGCAATGGGTAGCCAGGAGAGTTAAGAGCTTTAGCTAACAAATGCTGGAGAATAACAGATAAGAGAATGAAACTCCCTCACTAATGCACTGGACTGTTTTCTTTAGTGTTCAAAACAGCAGGAGAGAACTGGTATTGCTCGGTGTTAGCAGTTCTGCCCTGATACACACATGAAGGTTTTGTACATGTAAAGTACAAAAGGGAAGGTGTGACTCTCTTCCATCAGTTTCCTTTGGTGAACGTCTCTCTAATCTGTTCCTTCTCTCTTCTCTTGCACTTCCATGTGCCTGAAGCTGGGCCTGAGTTACCAAATGCTGCATCAGTGCCAGCGTGGCTTTCTGTACGTGATCTGATGGTGGGAAGAGACTGAGCCTGCAGTGACCAAGCATCAGCAACTGAAAGCAAGATGTTTGTTTTACCCCACATCTTCACTTAAAGCAGTTGTACGGCAAGGCTGAGGGGAACCTCAGTGTCACATGAAGGTCACTGTTGCATAACTTTAAGCATCTGAGCAACATTTCCTCGTCGTCTGTGTGCTGTTGAGCTTCTGATAAGTCCTTTGCTTGGGATAGTAATCACAGCAGTAAAAGCTGCTGAAGAGAAAATCGATCTGGCAACAAAAGCTCTGAAAAACAGGTAATTGATCCTCTGCAGAAAGACACTTGGTAACAACAAAGGCACGTGAACTCGATTAAGATTCTGGTCTGAGCACCAAAATTAGTTGGGCACAGGAGAGTAGCTAAAGAGTTGATTAAGCTTTTCTTGTAATGTAGTTCTTACGAAGAAGTGGCTTTCATTGATATTATTGCATGACAGACCCTTCATACTCAGTTATTGGTGGTATCTGTGTGTTGATCTATTTAAGCAATGGGGAATTAATTTCTGTGTGATATTTAAACATGGCAACAAAGCTGTTGTAAGACCCTAGTCCTTGAAAACATGCAAAGTATGATAATATGGTGACTAGCTTTATAGACTGTTTTATAAGAGCTGGAGGACGAAACTTGCTTTGGGGTGACTGGTCTGTTCACAAAAGTCAAGGTACAACTAGCCCTTTATAAAAAAAAAATCTGAATTTCAGCTTTTGAGCTGCATCTGTAAAAATGGTAGTGTGCCTTTTCCTCAGAAATTGCTGAACTGATAAAATCATGGGAAAAGAAAAGGGAGGGGTAAACTTGCTTTGAATCAAGTCTTGAGGAATTAAATTGAGCATTAAAATAGATTTGTACCATCAGTCTCCTTAGACATGAACATTGCTAGGCTTAATGAGAAAGTACTGAAGCAGAATGACAGTTTCTTATTAACTCAACAAGGCTTGTCTAGCTATTTCCATGGTGCTTTCGCTTGCTCATTAATGACCCTCTGCACTATAAAAAGAACAACCCAAACACTCTAAGCCCCTGGGAAGACCTTTTTATATGGTCTATCAGATGTTAAATGGCCTGCTAGCAGTGAAGAAACAACCCTGTGAAATGCTGATCAGTGATTTTTGTCTTGTTCTGGTGCCTAGACAAAAAACTATAATTGATTAAATTGTCTACTGGAAGATAACAAATGCAGGTGACACACTAAGCCAGAGTCACTGATGTCTGCACTTCATCCAACCAAATCCAAGTTGACTTCAAAGTAGTGGAGTCACAGCTGTAAGTAGCTGAGGAAAGATAAAGCTGTCAAGCTTACCATGAACACCACTATAAATGAGTGAACCGCCTAGAAGGAAAATATTTGTCATTGACCCATCATTCTAAAAAAGCAGAAAGTGTGGCAAGAAGGAAGCTAAAATAGCATTGTTGTAGGTGATTGTTTCCTTCACCTGCTGGCTGGGTACCTCAAGGAGTTCATGTGTCAGAATCTGAGCAGCTTCTTGCATTTAGAGCTAGCAAGCAAATGCTGGCCAGGTCTGCTTTGTTAGCCTAAGCCTCACCTCTGCAGTCACTTGCCTGCAGCTCCACAGAATTCCAAATAATTCCTTGGAGTGCCCAGCTGTGGGTAGCCAGGTTCCCTGAAACAGGACCGCTTGCTGTGGTGGAGAAGTTGCTAAAGCAGGTTGTGAGCTCTTGGCAGTGAGTTAACTCCATGTCTAGCAGTGTTTCACTGAGCACAGGGGGCTCTACTCAGGCTCCTCTGTCAGTGGGGGAGATTGCTGTGGTTGGGGGGAGTGGCTCAAAGCAACTTGGGGCTCAGAGCTATGTGAGCTCAGTGCTGTGGAGCCTTCAAACACACACCATTTTCTGCTCTTGAGGGTTCACTAAGCTCTTAAAGCTTGGGAAACGGTTCTAGTTGTGTTAATGGTCTTCAAATGTGGTCCTTGACTTTGTCTCAAACGAATCTGAGTCTAAACCAGTTTTTAATCTGAGTCTGAAACAGGTTCTAAAAGGAGGTTAACTTTGAAGTTTTGTGTTGGTTTGGTTCAGTTTTGAGTTTATCTGAATTGGAAACTGGTGAATATGAAGGGAGTTACTTCAGTATGCATCAGTGCAAGTCTGTTGAATCAAGCAGTATCTAGGTACCTATATAAAATCGAAATAAATGCCTGCACAATCCCCTTTGGACTGAGATTAGTGATTTGGCTTGATACGAAATCCCTGTCCTCCAACCTGGAAAGCTTGCAGCTAGCTGTAAAAGAAATAGTATTTAATAATAGACCAAGACTTGATTTCAATGGAAGCATTGTCTGAGTAGGGACATCAGAGCTTGGTTCCAGAGCACCAGTAAAAAAAAAATAAAATAGCCTTTTTATTTATTGGGCACTCAGACTTGAAGACTCCCAGGTGCCTATTAGTCTAAGGGCTTGTCTGTACAGGAAAGTTAGTGTGCAATATGTTGGAATATGAATTTACAGTGCACCAGCTCCTCTGTACTCCCCCTGTGTTTGGATATTTTTAGCACAGAGTAATGGTGCCTTTCTCTGTGGCAGTTCATTCAGCTTTGAAAGTAAAATAAATCACATTCTGCTTAGAGCCTGTGTGGGGAGTGAATGTCAAATAGCCAATGCCCTCTAAACTTGTACCCAAACTTCCTCCTCTCAGCTAGTGCTAAGGGTGATGTTTAGTAGGATTCTGCCTTTGGCCATGAAGACAAGTGTGATTCTGCTTACTTTTTCAGAAGGGAGGAAAATAGCATGTTTTCAAAAGTCCTTGTATTTCAGTTCTCAATACACTCTTGAGTATGTAGCAGTTTAGATCAGAGGGTTCCAGTATAACTCTTTGAGAGTTATTTTCATTAATATTTTGCAGCTGACACTTATTAAAATACTTCAGTGTGGCTGAAAGGTTTGTATGGCTTTTTAGTGAGCTGAATTGAGTTTTACTTGAGGTTTACTTTACTTTTTTTACTTGGTTAGTCTTAAGCTCAAATGCACTCAAACAAATGCTTTTGCTGGCATATATTGAAGAGGCAACATCAAATTGAGAACATGGAAAAGGAATAAGGGAGGGAGAGTGGACATACAGGTACTACTCTGTGATTTTTGTTTGGTTTTTTGGTCGCAGTGATGATGTTTGCCATGAACTGAAGGTATAAGGCACCTGGACAGCCTTCAGTTTGCTCATAATTCTTGTAATGAGAATTTGGACAAAGAAACCTGACTGTTGTTGAAGCTTTGAAAGATTGGATGTTGTTTGGTTTTTTTCTTAACCTGTAAAGAAAAGTGCAGCAATAACTCTCAAGATGATATCTGTTTGCATGTGGGGGTTGGAATAGGGGCAAAAGTCTTGTTAATTCAGTCTAATCCATACTTGATCTATTCACCTTACAAAGTAAATTCCTTCACCCTTATTGCTCTGAAAATGTACCAGCTTGCATATAAACATTAGGAACTGATTGTGAATCTTGCACCTTTCACAGAATTGATGTTACCTTGTTGCTCTGCCTCAGGTATCCATGGTATGTCAGAGGAATGCAGCAGAGAACCAAAGTCCAACTTAATCTGTTTATCCTGCATTAATCTGAAGCTCCCAGAGGGACACAATCCTGACTTTGAGTCTCTCTGAATTCAGCAACAGTGCTCCTGTTCCCTAGAGGAAAAACAAAGGAGAAATAAGCTATGGGTCCCTGCATCTAACAAAAAGTGCCATATAATTAGACTAAATTTCACACAGCTTACTTTTAACCAGCTCACTTCCTGAGAAGGATCTACTTTGTCAGGTTCTGCTCTTTTGTGTGGTAAAAAGAAACACAAACACAATGCTTAAGTGAATTATTGTATTTTTCTCAACTCCGTTGTTAAGCAAGTGAAATTTATCCAATTGGAGAACTAAAACAAGCTGAAAGAAGCATTGCTGCTTTGTTTGCTAAATCTTCTCTGCATACACAGGTATGACAACCTGATGGGAAGGCTGGGATCCTCCCTGGGGAGCTGCACCTGGAGTCCACCCATGCTGTTCACTGCAGAGCCCCTTTCTGTGGGAGTTCCTCCTTACTCCCAGTGCCGTGAGACTGAAGGAGAAGAAATGTGACTTGGATGTCAAACCACAGTGAGTTCTCTTCATGGGGTGACTGTGGTGAACCAGTCAGCACCAGTTATTGCTGGGGACTGGTTTGTGTGATGTTTGCAAACACACGAGTTTGCAGCTAGAGCAGATCAGAAAAAAAACATGTTCTTTATTTCAGTCATGCTGGGAGAAGGCTCTCATCCAAGTCAAACTTTTCCTTGACCAGCTGATGTAGTGTACACAGCATTTCCCTGCCTGTGGTGTTTTATAGCCGTGCTATGCATTGACGTGATCACAAAATACTTGAGTTTATGATCTCCTGCATTGTGACTGTGGTGAGGATAAGCCTAAAGGAAGTTTCTGCTCCTCATGCAAGGACAGTGTAGCTACAAGTTGGAGCATCAATGTTAGTGGGGTAACCCCTTCTTCAGTCCAAAGGAATTGACCTTCTACTGAACTTTTGGCTGTGGGAAGGAAAAAGCATTTGACCTTAAATGACTTGCACAAAGACCAAGGGGGAGACTATCAGGCTAGGTCTAGCAAGCAGTCTGGCTCCTGATCCTCTGCTTAAGTTGCTAGACCATATGTCTCTCCCCATTCATGCTGAATGAATTCTCAGACTGTGCTACATTTCCTCTCTTGAATAATAATCATTAATGAAAAGGAAAATGAGAAAACAAGGTAATGACAGATAGCACAGAGAAAACATTGGAAAGTGAAGAAAGAAATGTCTGGGAGTAATAGAAATGCTGATATTCCCATGTTAATGATTCAAGAGCTCTCTGACTGCCATAGAAGCAAAAATGATAGCTGCTGCAGTCTATAGAGATTTGAGCAATGCAGGGAAAATTTCAGAATTGAACAGTAATGACCCCCATGTTTGTTCTCAGAAGATACCTCTGGCTCCCTCCTGCAAGGTGTGAGGTGGTCTCTGAGATGTAAAATGCCCCTTTGCAGGTTTAAACCTGTAGTTAATTAATCTGAAATCCTTCCTATCTGGACTGACTGGTTAAGAGAACTTAATAAATTACTGAGACACTGATCTCAAAGAAAATAGGGAAAACTCCCAATTATATCATCAGGTTTATCTGTGCCAGGATTGCATGAACCTGCCCTTAGTATCTACATTAGCTCCACATCTGCTGTTCTTTTCACCCAAGCACAAATCCTGGTGATTGTAGTAGCTCTTAAATCACTTTTTTCTTCAGAATGTGTGATTTGTTGTAACTACATTCACCTCCCCTGCTCCCTCCTCTGTTTCGAGGTCAGTTGCCTGTGACAGATACTGTGTTCTATTTGGTATGTGCAGCTAACCACTTCTGCTTTTAGGGAACATGGTTTTAATTAGTTCTCTTCCTTTCCTCTGGTTGCTGAACAGAGCTGGCCTCAGGTGGAATTTTTTAATTGTGCTATTGCTGTCTGTCACACAAGCTGGCGTTCTGTTTCATAGAATAAATCTGAGACAAAAATGAGACTTTTTGTGGCAGAATTCACAGGACTGGTTAAAAGTTTTTAAAGTCATGTGAGCAGTTTTTTCAAGTGTGTACAGTAACGAGCACAGAAGTTCTGAGAGATACTGTCTTTCCTCTCGAGGTTTGTCTGATTTCACTGCTTTTAAAAATTATTTACCAAGTTATTTGCTGTCATATTTGCACGTGTCTGTGCAGTGGTGCTGCTGGAGTTGCCTATTTCTGCTACCTCTCTAGGAAGTGGTTTCCTGAGACATTTATGGGGAGCCCTAAGCTTTACCTTCTCCCTTTTCTCACTAGCATCAGTTCTCCCATTTGACTGACCTTTGACTAAGTGATCCAGTTGGCTGCTTTGCTGAAAGATTGCTGGAAGATTTTTATTATTATTACTATTATTACTTAATTTTTTTAACCTTTTTTTCCTGGGCTAGTTTGCAGCTGCCACGAGGCAGCATTTACTGGGAGACCCGAGTGCCGATTTCCTTTGGTGTGAAAGGCTGCGGAAAACACCAGCCTCTCAACCAGGGCAGGACAGAGCAATTCTCTACAACTTCATGGGCATTTTCCTGAGTATATCACATTGCTGAGAGGTTTTTTTGTTTGTTTGTTTGTTTTTACCTAAGACCTTGCTCGAAGCTATTTATAGACAGTCTGGAAAAAGCTATCTGTAGTTTGAATACACCGATCTCTTATCTATACAGCCTCCAGAATTTCCTATCTCCAAGGCCGGGGGTTTCTGAGATTTGGGTGGGTTCCTGTGAAGATAAATCACATCAGAGGCATGACCTTTATCCTTGGTTCTATTTAAATAGCTTAAATATCTGTTGACTTCATGCCTTGTGATTTCAGTTGCTGAAAAGTGAACACTAAAAAAAGGAAGAGTTGACCTACAGTGTATCAGATGAATGATACCTTTATTTATAGAGTTCTGCAAATACAGATGTTATTTTTCCAAAATATTCTCCCCCTAGCACTACTGTATTGTGGCTGGTTGCTTTTGAGAAGGAATCTGTGCATCCACATGAAACCTAGCAAAAGAAGATACTCATTTCTATTGTAAATGGTAAAGCTGTTAACGGAAAGATGAAGATAAAAACAAAACAACTGGGAGTTTACTGTCTGCAAATAAATATTCCCTAGTGGTTCTTAAGAAAAATCTTTAAATCACTTGCCTAGGTAATTCTGCATCTTTGTGGGGATTTTCTGTTGGAAGAGAGAGTGAAGATGAAGAAATGTACTGGCATTTGCACCTTAAAGGGCAGTAGATCCAATTTATTACAGAAAACCCCAGTGAAGTGTCTCTGTATCTCCTCACTACAGCTGAAAGACTCCATGTCTTCTGTATTTACAGAATTGATTCACTTCCATGAAACTCTGCTCTGGAAGAATTTAATAATAAAAAAAGCTCTGTTTTTATATTTTAAAGAGTGGGGGAAAAATATTTAATGTAAGCCAGAGCGATGCAATGACTACTTGAGTTTGGAGACAGTGTGAAACTATAAACAAAGAACTGATTAACTCATTCTCCAGCACTGATGTGTTAACTCTGGCCGATTTACCAGCCTGTTCACAGATCAGAAACACCAAGAACAGCCCTCAACTGTGGGTCAATGCAAGGAATTTTAAAGATGTATTCATTTCTTTGGACTTGGTTTCCCCACAGGAATATTAACCATGTGTTTAGACTACATAAACTGGGTTTTGTATTGTTCTTTGCATTGTGATATTGTTGTGGTGGCAGATGTAACTCTGCAGCTCCATGGCAGTGTTATGTGATTGTGGGAAGATCCACTGTGCAGGAAGAGAACTTAAGTCTTCTTTTTTGTTCCTCTCGTTCATATTACTGGTGCAGTCAAAAACCAAGTATACTCTGCCTTTATTTCTGGGGTGCTGAGGTTCTCTTTTCTTCTGACTATCTCTCTCTCCACAGACTGGAGAGTTTTCTGTGAAGATGACCAAAAGAATTCCAGAGCCATGATGTGCAATGAATTGCACTTAATATCTGAATTAATAGAAGTAGTTCTCATAAATGCAAATATTAAAAATTAACTCCTGAATGTGGCCTCACAGCCTGTTCTTTTCCTGCCTTCAGATGGTGGTGTAATGTCACCATGAACCATTAGCTGCAATTCTGTGGGACAAAGGCAGCTGCATTTTGCTAGTGAGGTGATCCCATCTATAATTTGTTTTTATAGCCCAGGGTTTGCTTTTGTTAATGTTTATAAAGTGCTTTGAATTAAATGGCACAGAAATTTCTAATTTTCGAACATCTGTTCCTCCCTGAGAGCTTGTGTAACCTGGAGGAGCTGTGCAACTCAACACCAACTCCTTGTGTCCTTGTGAAAGAGCAAAGAACTAGAAGAAGGTTGGTTCTGTTTCTGTGGTTGCACATTACTGTATGTGTCAGGGCTTCATTTTTACATCAGCAGGGAAGGGCTCCACAAATTCTGTCAGTCTCTGGAAGCAGCAGGTTTTGGACAATGTTGAAAGCTCTGGCAGGTGACCATGGGGATATACTTGCAGGTGAAAGAAAGCATTCAGCTGGCACCCTGAGCCTCTGTCATGCTGACAAGGATGTGAAAAAAGTTTCAGGCTTTCTGCCATATCTTACCCTAAGCACAGACTGTCCTTTTGATATTTATCCATGGTACTGCTTCTTGATCTGCTTTACTGTATGAAACTTTTCCAAGATGTTTTTGCTTACCACAGTTATTTCTATAAAATCCCTTTCCAAAGTTGTTATCTTGGGACACAGTAAACTCTCCCAGCTTGAGAAGAAAATGGCTCTATTTTGTATCTTAAAAAGCACTGTGTACATTTGTGGTACTATAAAATAATCAGCATGACTAAAAGGGAAGCTCGTTTGGGATATAGATTTGAAGTGTTATGTTCAGATTGTGTTGGGGTGGGAAGAAGCTTGCAGATTGCAGAGAAGTACCTGTCTGCTGTTGCTTACCTGTAACAATCCTCACTGTTGATCATGATGGTTTGAAGGAAGCCTTATTGTCCATCACTGCCACTTTGGATGTGTGGCTTGTTCAGATCGACTGGCAGCCTACGTGTAAAACAGGCCCAGGGCTGGAACAGCATTGCAGATCAGGACTGAGCTGGATTGGCACTGAGGTGTGGGAAGCTCACTTAATGCAAGTTGTAGCTGGTGGTATCAGTGCTTCCCTTTCATGAGCCTAGAGTTTAACTTTGCTGCCAACCTGGCAACTTCCCACTGGGATAATGTAATGCAGCTGCAAGATTGTTTTGGCTCTGTGCTAACTCCTTCCCATGCCTTTTTTTAATAGTCTGTCTCCTGCCTTTCCCCATTCAGTCATAAAACTTTTCCTAACATTTGTTCTGCTTTTAAGAGCTAGCAAGGGCATGGCAGTTGATAACAGAACCAACACCCTTCCATAAAAATGCACTTTTCAGCAGTGAAATATGCTGCCTTTTGGGGAATGTCAAGAGTTGATTCTGGGTGATTTGAGTTTTGTTTTGTTCTTTCTCTGTTAGCTATCCTTCCTATCAAAAGGTTGGCTAAGGTGCAGGGTGTGTATTTTTGTGACTATTTAAAAACTGGTCTTTTGGAATGGAATAATAATATAGCTTGCTTGAGTCTTGATCCATTTAAAGAGTTCTGAAAAGGTCTGAGACTCACTCTTGGGAGACAAGGCTTTTTTCAGCTTCTTGGTCCTTCTTCAAGAATCAGGGCCCAGTTTGGCTCTTTGGAGACCTAGATGTGTGGTCACGGGTGCTTGGTTTGGCTTGATTGTCACAATTATTTTGTCATAAAAGTAATTATTGGTGATGTAATTCATGTATCAGTTATGGTTGAATGAGACCTGTAATTTTAATCATAACTAAAAGAGGCTGAATTTCTATTTATTGCCCAGCTTTCCAGTTCTTACCTATCAGTAATGCAAAGAATTTGACGTTATAGTAAGCTTCCTCCTTCTTTCATAGAGTGAAAGCCAGCTTTTAAAATCAGAATAAAGCCTTCTTTCAAGGAAATGAGGAAGCCATCAAAATTAGGGTAAGGCAAAGGTAGCTAACTACACTCTGCCTTTGACTGCAACCTTCTTGTTCAGAACCTGCAACAAAAATTTCCCAACCCATGCTTCCTGGTGCGATTATTTTCTTCTGGAATTTGACCTCTAAATGAAAATTACTGTTTTGATTTCTTGTGGGGCAACCACAAGTGTGGAGGAGTGTAAACTACAGCAAATGTTAGTGTCTGCAGGAGCTGAAACAATAGACCAGGGTGAAAACTGCCCTCTCCTCCTGCTTAGTTAATTCCTTACTATTCAACGGGACATAGTGGGCTCAGGTAAAAATTTCTAAGGACCCAAACTGACCTCAGAGGGAAAGGAAACGGCTTTTGTGTGTCTACCCTTTTTCTTAGCAAGTCCGTGATGATTTCAGCTTCAGTTAGTAAGAGCCATTCCCCTTTACAGCCAACGTGGTAAATTGTTCCCATTTCTCTTCTAATGTCTTTTCTCTGACAAACCACTCTTATCATAGAATCATGGAATCAGCCGGGTTGGAAGATCTGAGATCATCAAGTCCAACCCTTGATCCAACCCCGCTGCGGTTACTAGGCCATGGCACTAAGTGCCACATCCAGGCTCTTTTTAAAAATCTCCAGGGATGGAGAATCCACTACTTCCCTGGGCAGCCCATTCCAATGTCTGACCACCCTCTCTGTAAAGGGAGATGTCTTTCTGTCACTTTTGTCCGTGCTATTGTGTTACAGATTGTTTGGGGTGCCTGTTCAAGGCCTGCGATTAGGACTTGCAAAAGATCTGTGAGAATTTCTTTGTCTAGTCTTTTTCCTAACTCATCCGAGGGGATCACAGCCAGGCCCTGCCTTCCTGCTCTAGCCAGTGTGAGGGTCGGAAGGAGACAGGAGTCAGATGCGGAGGCCCGGGGTAAGAGTTAAAATAAACCCTTGGGAGACAGAAATTACATTTCTAAATAATTGTTTTTCTGTTTTTCAAACAATACTGTGTGGCCCGCTGCTAGGAGCAAGCTCAGTGACTCGGTGTCCCTAGGACTGACTGAATATTGGGAAATCCAGCTTTTAGTTTGTATTTTTTGAAAAGGGTTTGCTTCTGCTATCTTGACGGCATGGAGTAGGAAAGCAGCAAGAGGTTATCAAAAAATGTGTATTGGAATTAACTGGTCAGCGTCTGGAGGGTGCCAGGGTGCGGTCACCAGCATGTAAAGGCAGACATCTGTGGGATGCTTTGGGTTCCAGAGATATTTTTATGAATGAAAGGTGCTTATGACAGGAATGCATGCTGGAATAGGCAGTGCTAATGGAGAGTCTCTACAATCTCCTTATCTTCACAGTAAATCTGCCCCTGAAGATAAATGTTTAATAACGTTCCAATTTGGTTGTACTTGGTAAAAGTGATTGAACTAATGACCCATAATCCAACGGATCCATTTGTAGTGAATAGCACTAAGGGTTCAATCCCGTGCTGCTGATTTAGCAAGATGTCTGCTTTATTTACCACGTTTCACTGTTACAGGGCTTGCTCAGGGATCAAACGAAATTTGATTTACCTGGCAATGAGTGTAGTCTGCCTTTCAGCTGCAAATGGGCAACGATTTCTTTGTATGTCTAAAAATTAACAAAACTCTCACATGCTCTCGTAAATCAGTAAATCTGGGTGTGAGGGGCAGAAATTTGAGATTTTTTTTATAGTTTAGTCAGATAACGTATGTGTGGTGGTAGCTGTGCACAAAAACTTCTGGTGCAAATACTTGTAAATATGGGTCTGAAATTTGCTCTGGTCAGTAAATACTTGTGCATTCAAATAACTTTTTCCCACAAACATTAAAGAAAGGTGGAACTATGGCCAAAGTAAATTTGTATCACACTTCAAACAAATACCTGCGGAATTCTTTCTGTTTGGCAAATGAAGCGCTCCTAATCACTTCAGTGGGAATCTGTCTGGTCTGAGGAATGCAGTATCTTGACCTCAGACCCCTGCTAACACTTACGTAATGAGACCCACTGAACCATGTGGGACTACTTATGCACATGAGTAATTTTATGGACGACTCTGTGCAATATGCAGGTCCAGGACAGCGATTAGGACTGCAGTCACCGATTGTTGATTGCCAAGTAACAGACTTGTGTATTAGGTTAGAGTGCCAGTGACCCCAGTCGTGTTTTCCTGCTGCTGCACTGTGGATGGTCTCCTCTTCCTTCTAACCTAACTCTTGTAGAGGACAGTTGCTTTCATAAATCCTGAAAAATCTTACAGTAGCTATTTACTCATGAGGTTTTTTTGGTAGATTGAAATGATTGGCCTGCATTCTAGGAACTTCCTGTAATAAAAAATAAATGCATAAATAAATAAGCCCCCCCCCTTCTGCCGTCACTCAAGTATTTGTTTCTTGGTTCAAAAGTTCTGCAGTTCAGAGTAATGATAATTGAAGTTCAGAGTAATGATAACTGGGTGGAACTGCGTGGGGAAACTATTTTTTTCAGTACTTCGCTGAAAACCGTTTTCTTTTTCAAGCATTGCTCCTAAGTTTGAGGTGTTTTATTGCCTGGTCTTTACACAAGGAATGTGTTGAGACAACTGGATCCTGATACCTCAGCTCATACTCTCAGGTTTTGCAGCCTTGCCAGTAGCACCTTATTAAGGACCTAGACTGAACAGTGACTGATAGGAATAATCTTCCCACTATTACTAAATAGTGTAGTAATTTGAGAGACTAAGGGAGGCTGCAGGGACAGACACAGCAAAACAATGAAAGCAAAAAGATTTTCTTCACAACCTGAGAATTCTGTCCTACACTTCTGATGATAATGGGTGATGCATCAGAAGGTTTGCAGCAAAACTGAGGCATATGCTTGATTTCAAAAGCTTCATTTTATATATATATTTTTCTTTTAATTGCAGGTGTGTAAAGCAGGCTCAAGGCAAGGAAGGGAAGTAGCCCAAACAGACAGTGTTGATGTTCTGTCCCCTTTTTTATTCTCCATAGTAAATTAGACTAGTTTCCATCTTCTAACCCTTGTGTAAGATCATGCACACCTTCCAATGTAAGCATTCCTGTTTAAACATCTACCATAACATCTGTTTTTCTGCCCACTATCCTTCATTTCTCTCTCTGTTTAATCTAGCTAGTTGCTGGCACACTAATTTTATTAGGAAAAACCTGGTTCAGTGGATGAGAGTCAGTGGTCATTGTATCCCATGTCTTCAGGACTGCCTACTATTGCAAGTCCACTGCAAGTTTCATTTTCTCCTCAATGTGATAGGGTAGGGCTTAATCTGGATGATCTGCACAAACTTTAAAGGGGTATCTGGGGGGGAAATGATCAGCACATTCTAGAAAAAAATAAGTCCCACTTTCTGCAAGGGAAGATCTGTAGGGAAAAGCAGGTTCTCTTGTTACACTGACCAATATAACTGGGAAGAGAGAGAATAGAAAAGCTTTCAGGCATGCGAGCCCTTTTCCAGGTCTGCTAATTACCTACCCACTTAATGCAGTCTGTGCTTGTGTTTTCCTATAAATGTTTCATACAAATGTTTCATACTGGATTTTGTAAAAAGATATGGTTTGTACCTTATTACTCATTTCTTCAGTTAAAGAGATTTCATGTGAATATCTGTGAAGATTGGCTCCAGTTTCAAAAGGTAATTCAAAGCCTTCTCAATGAAATTGAGAACATCTTGATCAGGGTCTATACAGTTTTCTCTCTATCTCTGCTTATAGACTGAGTTTTAATAGCATTATTGTTTTAAAACAAAATCACAAATAGAACAAGCAAGCAAGCTAGACTGGCTTGACTAACAACCCCAAAACCAGAAATTCATTTGGTTTCTCCCTTCTAGAAGGGGACAGCATAAACAGTGCCAGGTCCAGGTACACAAACACACTCACATGCAAATAATATCCAAAGACAGGCCAGGCCCCACATAGGTCTCACACTCTTTAATGAAGCAGTGGCAGAGACAATTTGTGTGGTGGGTGTGTGGTGGACCAAGGCTGAGACTGGCCAGGGTCCAGCTGACTTCAGACCATTTTTATGTGGCAGTCCATGGATGAGAGCTTGCCCTTACCCCTTTTGTCTAAGTCTTCTTCACTTCTCAAGTTCTTGCATAAACTCATTTGCTGCATCTTGTGTGATAATCTTCAAGTGCTGCTGTGAAAGTCAGGCATAACTTGTGAACTCTGTGTGTGGTTTCACCTACTTAATAGTGAATAGCTCTCCATAGCTGCCCAGACTTTCAAGGAGGAAGTAGTGTAGCTTTTTAGTTCCAAATAGAATGATGTAGGTTTTTTCTTTATAATACAGAATTAAAATAACATCAATTATAATTTTTCGTCTTTTCAAGTATCTATACCTTTTCTGCGATCTGCTAACATGAATAAGAAATGCAAAATGATCATTTAAGAAGTCTGTTCTAATTATAAGCATTTTTTTATCCATGTAAAGTACTGTTCCAGTCACCTTGAAATTTCCCTCAAGAGAATGGCTGCTAAAAATTTCATGTGCTTTTGCTCTAAAATACTGGAGGGCTCTGTAGCTGATTATCTTGTAACAATAAATATAAAGACTTTGCCTTATATGTGATACAATGAGGAAATTCTTGATATTCTTGTAGACCAGTAGCATTAACATTTTTGCAGTAAGAGGGCAACTTGGTATCTGTGACCTGATGACTCTTACTTGTTTTTAAAAAAGCCTTCATAAATCCCTTGTGAATCTCTTGGTTAGAATGGAAAAAAAAACCCCTCCACTGTTCTTTAGTAGAGTCTGTTTCTGAATACTTAAAAACTGTATATAGAATTGGAAAAGCTTTCTTATTCCTACTTGGAAGAAAATCTATGTTCAGACCATGACTAACCTGCAAGCCAGTCATTTTAAGCTGTTGCCTCTAGCTTAGTCTGTTATTCTGTGACAAATCTGTTATGATTTTTTCCCCCCTCAATTGAAATATTGACATGAATATTAATAGCTGACATCACTGGTTTTGATGCAATTTGATATAAAAGTCAGATTCCTTTCTACCTTGTCATCTCTATAACTACTAGACCATAAGGACATGATTACAAACATAAAATCATTATCTTGGGGATGAGCATCCTTCTGTTGAGTTGACAGATGTAGTGTCTGAAGGCAGAAAGTACTATTTGTGAGCTCTCCTTAACTTGTAAGGTGTGGCATTCAAGATACTTTGGTGTTGGGGCCATTGCAGGGAGGCTTTAATTTTTAAGGAGCTTTTCACTAATGGGTATGTTCTTTCTTTTTCAGGTGTCTTTGAATCCTGCAGGAACTGAGTGGCTTCTTGCAGCAAAATAAGAGTATGGAAAGCCTTGAACAACTGACCATGGTGCAATGTGGCCGAGATCCCTGGACAAACACACAGGAAGGCAAACGGTGAAGACAGCAATGTCTCACCTCAGGGGGCTGGGAAAAGTATGGTGATATCTGGGCACAGAGAACCCCCATGAGTTGGACTCTCCTCTGAAGCACGGGTGAAAGAAGAGACCACATAAGCGTTGTTTGCAGGGAAATCTGCTCTGATGAACGAAGAGCTCTGAATGGCAAGTGTGTGTCCCAGATGTGCAGTGTCCTCCTGTGGGGTTTGGGTGCTAGACTCTAATGAGACCATCAGTGTCGTCTGAAGGGAGTAATGCAAAGGGATTGTTAACAAATGGGTAGCTAAGACGACTAATTCGCCAGAGGTGTTAAATCATTTCAGTCCCACAAAGAGATGAATGGGCTGGGGCAAATGTTGCTAAAGAAAAGTGCATTTCAAAGAGCAGCTGGTGAGGAGGCTTCAAAAGGTCTGCCGAGGACCACTTGAGAGAACTCCTCACCTTGCTGCACTAGTGGCAGTTTTACCATTCAGTTCACTGGGACCAGGATTTTGCCCTGGGAGTTAAGATTAGAGAACTCTGTGCTCTGGTGAACTATCTCAAAGCAGAGCTTGGAGGTTTTTCTATGGTCTTTAGTTGCAGTGCCTATGGTAACTTGAAATGAAAGACATGTGTTGAGTTAGTGATAACTGATGGAAGGAAAACCATTTCCAGCCTTTACTTGCTCTCCAAAAATAATCATCATCACTTAGATTTAAGAAATAAATAGTCTGGTGAGAAAATAAGTATGTAAATGCTACCTTATGTACTTTAGCTGTTCCTGTGCTTGGAATGTTTAACTTCTGGTGAAAATATTAGTGAGGTTTTTATATTTGTGCTCAAAAGGATTGAATGAGTAAGACAATTTGACCAGCATGCTAAATTTGGAGCCTGGGAACAAACATTTCTGGAAAGAAAAAATATAATCAATGTCAATTGTTGATTGTAGAGTTCAAGGGTACCCGCACCGGAGACTGTCCATTTTTCAATAATTACTGGATTTTAAGATATGGCTTAATTGAAAAATAGTATAATAAGCATTAGTTTTGTCTCTCAGAACAAAGACTTTTTTGGGGAAAAATCTGATAATGAAGAAAATATGTGCACTGTACACAACTCTTAGAGTATTCCAGTCAGTTACTTGCATATTATCACATTTACCGAATTAGATATTCATCTTAAAGTTCTTGATTTTAAATTATTATGGGAATGCTGATTTCCATATTTGTTATTTATTGATATACCTAATATAGTTTGATGGAAAGATCAGAAATCTAACTTAACATTTTCAAACATAAGTTAACAAATTAAAAACATTCCAAAATTATGTAAATTATTTTCTTATTTAAATTCTGGGTTCTTGAAAGCTTCATATAGCTGGAGGGTTGTTTTGGCTCTGATAGAACTTATAGGAATAATGCTTGTAACTGAAAATTAGTGGAACCTCGGGTTTTGTGGCTTGTGATTTTTGCAACATCTAAAACCTGTTCTGTTGTCTCCAACAGTAAACACAGAGAAAAATTTAGGATACTTTCTTGTGAAGCTGAAATGCATTCCTGCTGTGGAGCAGATAACTGATGTCTTTTGATGAATAAGGGGCAATATTTTTATTATTAGTTTACCTCATGCTGTACCTGTGAAAAAATCCTCAAATTTAATAAACTTAAAAGCCTTTAAGAAATGTCTGTGTACATAGTTGGGTGACGTTTTTAAATGAGATCTGGAAAAAATCCATTAATATTGCTTTCCTCTCTCTTTGGTCTTTGTTTTTGCCAGGTTTGCTTCTCCTGGAAGGATGCTTTACTAGCCACACTGTCACTACTCATGGGCACATAAGACTTGAAAATGCGTAAGTTACAGTTGAATGCAATTTTTAAAGGTGTTTGTTAACAAGTGATGATTTAAAATCTTTTGCTTTTTATTCTTGCCTTTCAGAACATTAAGGTTCTAACCCAGTTCCCACTGTACTCTAGAGCAGTTGTCTAGTTGGGATTACATCCCAGTAGTTTAACAAGGTACACCCTGTTATTGTTTATTGCTGTGGTTTAAAAATATTTGAGTGGTTGTAGGATCTGGACTTCTGTTTCCAGACACCTGACAAAGATCTCTCTCTTTTTTTGATAGTCTCAATCAACATCCTGCAGCACTAATGCTGTCTGCAAAGTAACATTCATGCTTAATAATTTACTGAAGGTCAGACATCTTCAGCTTTAATAGTGGCTCAAAATGGTTTAAATGCTGGCAGAGGTATTACTTTGGCAAATAACTACCCTTGAAGCCTTATTTTTAGAAGAAATGGCTAATGCAGTTTGCATTCATGTGTTTTTAAAGTGCCATCCATGTGATGTTTCTTACCAAAGGGGACACTTTTAGCACTGTGCTAGAATTTTTTTCCTGTTCACTTAAGAGAGTTGTTTGAAACCTTACATAGCCTCTTCCTAAAATAGATGTTTTTCGCAGGTGTTCCATTCAATAAATATTGCTGGGAGCTTTCTAGGGTTTTTTTCTTGCTGTTTTTAAGCTACGTTAGTAAAACTTGGTCTTTTTTGTAATACAGTTTTAACTTGTAACATAACATTTAGCAACAAAAACGTACATATTTTGATCTGAACGAGTTCCTTCCCCCAAATACAATTGCAGCGTATGTTCTCATCCTGTGCAGCCTAGAGGAGGCTGCTCCTGTGCTGACAGATTTGGTCAAGGAGGTTGTCAGTGTTTCCTTTCATGCACCTGGCTACTTCTATGCAACAGAAATGAACTGAGGGGCCTTCTCATGCTTAGAGTGAGAAGAGCATCTCTGCTCTCACTTTGAATTCCTTCAAAGGCTTTAAAGGATGCTTCATTGTATTCAGAAACGTGCCCTGCAATGAACTGGTTTGTAGCTCACAGAAGGCCCTCCTGTTGAATATTGAAGATGTACAGTTGTTCTTTGCTCCTGAAACCCACCATGAGAGGCTGTAGGAGAGTAATTACTTGTGAGGATGTAGCTGTTTGCAGATGAAGATTAAATTGTCTTGGGCAGAACCCAAGGAAACCAATATTCACTCACTTTGACCCCCATTCTTCTCTGTGTGGAGTCAGACCTCTAGAGCAAGATTACCTGAGAGGCAGAAAGCTCAAGTTCAGGATGCAGGGGCAGAAGTGTTTCCTTTATGTATAAAATAAGAAAAAATAAGCAAAGCTGATTGTTCACATACATCTATACCCAGGTAACATAGAGGAATGTCCAGAAATTACATATGAGTTTTGAAAACCTTGACTATCACTGAGTGTAGAATTTTGTTTGTCACAGCAAATTGCTAAAAGGTCTTGTAAAAAACCTAGTTAAAATAGCCTTTCTGGCTTCCAGCCTTGCACATTGCCCAAGAAAATAACAAAGAACAGCTTGTTACACTGCACCATTTCCCCTATCCCCACTGAGTTTTTCCCTGTATCATTTGTGGGTGGAATACGAACTGTGTTTGTATCTGGAGGCATAATTTGACCTTTGAGACCTTTGCCACTGCAAATGATGCAAGAAAAATGGAAGTCACAGTTGATGTTCATGTACCAGATCAAGTACCTGATCGAGTTTGAAAAAAGTACAGTTAGAGAAAATGTTTCTTTGCTGGCTACTGGCTTCACCATGTGAACTGCCCTGGCTTGTCTCTTAAAACTCAGAGCAAATCCTTTTACCAATAAAAAGAGGCAACACAGAGTATATGTCAGTGCATTGACAGAATAGTGCAAAATATCAGGAAAGGAAAAAAATGGAGAGAGTATTTTTTACCTTTTTTTCTATTGTTGTCTTATAGATTGACTAGGAATTGATTGTTATCCTGTAGGGCAGGGCTGCTTCACCTCTGCCTGCTTGTCTGCAGCTTCTGAGGGTAGAGCTGAAGTGCAGCAGCAGTTTGAACATGCCCTGGCTTTTGCAAAGGGTATTGAGAGACTGAGGAGGGATTGAAGGGCTGGGGAGTTTCTGACTTGTGCCATCCCTGTGTCCTGAGTGGGTCCAGAATGCTCCGTGCAGGCCAGACTGCAGTTTATGTGGCTGTCATAGCCAGAGTGGGCTTTGATGAGCTCATCTGGCCCACATGTCTAATGATGCAGATACATGCTTCTGCTGTAATCTTCCCCTTAGAGCTTCCCAAAACCAAACTGCATTGACTGCATTACTGCACCAGTGATCACTGGCTGTGCTGCATGTCATTGAATCCTAACATGCTTCCCACTTATTCCTAACAGCAAAATTTCTTGGAGGCACAAGGTATATCTGTTGTTCTTGTTTGCATTTCTCACTCTTGACCATTGTTTTGTGTGTGTGATGACTCTTACCAGAAACAAGACCTCCTCCTTTCCCATAAAGTAGCCTGCAACTTAGTTTTTTGGAGATTGCAGTACTTGTCTGTCAGAAGATGATTCACATTGGCTGGCTGAGGTGCATAGCAGAAATGCCTGAGCAGATTACAAACTAGCTGCCTCTTCCTTTGAGACTCTCTGCAAGGGAAAGGAGCACAGGGTTTACAATTGGCAAATTGTGAGGCAGCTTTGCTGCTCATTAACATCCAGTATGGACAACCCCTCCACGGCAGTGATCTTTCCTGTTGTTTGGGACAGAGGAGCTTGCTGTGCAGACCTTAGCAGGAGTGTCTGAGTGAGCAGAAGGGATTCAGTCTCAGTGAGGAGAATGTTGACTGAATCCTGCTCTGCAGTTTTGCAAGACTGTCTGAAACTGGAATGCTACCTATGTAAAAACAGAAGCAGTCTTTGGATTGTTTTGTGTTTATGTTCGTCTGGATTGAAGCTGAATAGAACAGGAACATCTGAATTATGGCCTCTGATGATGACAAACTTCTTTGTCATCAGAAACCACGATGAAGCTGCCTAGTGAAGTGCTTTTATAAACTCTCAAAAACATAAACCCAAGCAGTGTTAGCAATCTGAATCATCAAAGCAGAAGCGTTTCTTAGAGAGAGGATTCTCACATTCTTACAGGCACTTAAAATAATTGTTTACATTGTGATCTGGTAATTCAGAGAATGATGAGGCTGAAAAGGGGATTCATGACCTGTAGCATAAAAGTAAATCTAGTTTGATAGGAATTTTCAAATGTAGTGGTTGTTTAACTTTGGATTTTGGTGTCGTTCAGTGTTCAGCAAGGACCACCAAAATGCAGCTCTGCATCACAATTTGCCCAGTTCCAAAGCTCACGTACAGAATATTTTCTGTGATGCGCAGAAGTGCAACTCCAGAAAAATAAATAAATATATGTATGTATATACACGCAAATGGAAACCGGTCTACAAAATAGAATATTTTATTTGGATTTTCCATGTGCTTCTGCCACTTCTCTAAACTTCCTGAGAGGAGGTGTATTTCTTTATTCTCTCTGGTACATGAGCAGCTTCTGAGGTGGGTACTGACCCCACCTCTTGGGAATGAACCTTGCCTGGAATTGACAAGAGTATGTATTTTATAGTGCCTGCTGCACTATGATGGCTTTGCTGCCTAGAATTTTCTTATGGGAAAATCTTTGGAGTTTAGTTCTACCACTAATTTTCCCCCCCCCCCCGTTGTTTTTCCCAGTGAGTTAGTCACTTTATTTCCAAGATTTGCCAAGCCCTGCACATTGAGTATTAGATGTGCAATTGACTCTGTGCTGGAGTTTTACACAGTTTGCAGTGTGTGTGGCAGGTTTCACCAGTCCTGCTTTCATCCACTACATGGACAAAAGCCCTGCTCTCTTCCAGACTTGCTGCTTCTCAAGCAGTGCTCTTACTTCCACCCCAAAAGTGCCAGGTATTTTACCTGGTATGTGACAGCCTGTAGCAATGGCTCAGTGAGTGCAGGATACAGTTTGATCTGTCCATCAGGCAGGTCTGGGCTTTTGGAACACTGAGATGAAACTGAGGGCTGGGATACTCTGGTTTTGTGCACTGGAAAGAGGGAAAAGCCCAAATCCATGGCTAGATGTCCTACTACTGTGTTCATAAGAATACTGGAATATAAAAAGATGTATATATATAAAGGAGTTATAATCCTCTTGATTTTTTTCCTGCCTTTCCATTGGCATCTGGCCCATGAGAATTTACAGAAATAAATTCCCCCGTTTTCCTCTGCACACAAGTGAAAAACAAAAACAGTTCCTAAAGTTCCCAGGACTCCTATTAAAAATATCACACAAGTCTCAATAGCTTAAACAAAAGGAGTAATTAGGAGTAATTATAGATTCCTTTCATAAGGCAAACATACTGCAGTGACTTCACTTTTTGTTCTTCCGGGGGGCACTATGTGCAATCCCTTCAGGGACAGCCTTGGGAGTACTGTCTGGAAGGACATCTCTGGTGCTGGGGGCTCTAACACTGGCCCTGCTCTCCTGGTGTGCTGGATCTTTCTTTAGAGCTATAGGTGGCAGGAGACCTAAGGCTGGAGTGTTGTTTTGGGTATATAGCTCATCATCTTCAGCAGAAAGGGCATAGCAGGGAAAATAATGAAATTCTGCATAAAACGGGTATGCTTCCAAACAGGAAAAACAAAAATCAATAATCCAAAGAAAGCCTTTAGAAATTAATAAATACATAAGTTAATTTGGGATTTCCACACAGGTGATCTTTATCCATAACCATCTGATCAATCTTTATTTTTGCAGGCATTTGCAGGCAGTGGTTTTTCTTTTACAATTAACAATCTGAAAACATGAGCAACTGTAGTAACTTAAAGGAATTCTAATAGTGTTTTTTAAACAAAAGTAAAAATTGTGGTGTTACTGCAAAATTTAAGTCACGGATCTGCTACTGGATTTATAGGGGAAGGTAAAAAGGAATTTTTATAGTGTCCTTTAGAAAAAAATTTATAATAGACACCATGTTTTTTCTTTACTCTCAGAAATAACTGTTCTGTCTTATATTCCACTGGCTAACGTGTGCTGTAGAGTACTGAATTTTTAATGCTGGTCACTAGCTTATAGGAAACAATTTCTGCCTTACTGACCTTAATACTTGGAAAGTATTAGGTACACAACAACACTTTCTGTTCCTATATGGATATTCTGAGTTAGGGCTTCATTTCCAGAAATGACTTATTTGCTGTAGAAAAAGGTTTTATTGAGAAAGTATTAATTAACAGTGTTCTTCCCTTAACTTGAAAGCCTTTTTCTAGAAAATCTGTGTGCTTTTCAGTCACATAAATAGCTGCATAGCAGCACAAACACACTTGAAATAGCCTTACATGAGTTAATTTAAACTTGAATGCTGTAAATAGTTTTGCTTGTGATTTATCTTTCCTAAAAGCTCTAAACTGTATAATCATGATGCTGAGGGATGCTGTGCCATTCAATAGGGCACATACAGAGCCCTAGGAAAGGGAGCACTTGCTCTTCTGGCTTAGTTCTTGATCAGTTTGTGCATTCTTTCTGCTGAAACTTCCCCTGAACCCTTTGGTACAGTACAGTGTTAAAAGCATGTGCAATGCCTTCCACATCTCATCAGAAATGGCCAGTTTAACAAATATTTGAGAGCATTATATTTACATAAATCTTATTTTTTAAATGTTTTCAAATGTCTTGAGCCTTCTAAAGTGTCAGTATCAACTAATGCTGCTGCAGAGATAGTAAACAAACTTTGCTGTCATCTGAACAGTGCAAAATGTAGATGCAAAGCACAGTTCAGACATATTAAATTGAAAGTTTGGACTATCTGATGTGCTTGTAGTCAGGTGCCATTTGCTGAGGGATGAGATTTGGTGGTGGGTAGCTCCAAACTCATTAGATTTGTAGATGAAAATAAATCTGTATGACTAACATTAGGTACAGGCAGTGGTTTTTGTTGTAAGCTGACTGGCCTTTCTTGCAGTGACCCTTCATGCCAGAATTCATCCTTTCTTCTGCTTTTCTCTCCTCCAAAGCAAACCCTTGATTGCCTGTTGGGGATGAGGTGAAGCTACCTGGATATGTACCTGGATAGCCTCCAATGGCCATCTGGTGCTGCTTAGCTGTACCTTCTGACCCAGAAAGGAAATCATGCAGGGAAGGGGCCACCACATGGCATCTGGTAAATGAAATGGAGATACTAGTCAGTGTTTTTGTGATTCACTCCCTTAACCAGTGTCTTGGAAAAAATAGTTTTCAAATGGCTGTGTTGCTGATATCCTTTTGTACTTTTTTTTCAAGGAAAATGTACTTCTGAGGCAAAGTCAGAATGCACAGTAGCTCTGAGCAGCATCTTTAAATCTTTTTTGATATCAGGGATCTGACCAACACAATTTAATTCCTCACCCTTGTGCAATGTTGAACTGGCAGTTGCCAACTAGAATAACTCACCAGGCTGGAGTCAAATTAGGAGCACATGCTAATATTTGTTTTATCATTTCTAATCTTAGAAGGGGGGGGAATGTTGAGTAGGTGACTCACAGTGTGACTCTTCCTATTTCACTGCATGGTGAGCTTCTCCACATGCTTTTCCTCTTCTCCCTCGGCTACTTTGATTATTAAGTAGTAATGGATATTTTAGTCAAATCAACGTCTATTAATGGCACTGAAGTTTCTTTCATGCTAGTCAATGAATGCAACTCATATGAATTTGATCAGGAATTGTATGTATGTGGAAGCCAGCCCTAAATTAATAAGGATAGTGCCTCTATTTTTTGTTCCCAGATGTATATCTGCAGTTATTGTGAGGGGATGAACACCTGCTTAATGCGGTTCTTCTGCTGGATTTCTAGGGGACACTGTAAATTCATTGACTGTGCTGAAGACTGTAATAACCTCTGTCACAGTTGGATATTTTTATTGTGTTTTCTGGACTTTCTTTTTCTTCTAATATGTCAAAATATTTTAAAAAGCAGCTATGGATTTTCTTTTTCTTGGTCTTGCACTTTTTCTGGGAGCAGATGCCATTAGCCAAATGAAAATTATTCCTCTCAAGTGAGAAGTCTGCTTGAGCAGACAGGCAGATGAGGATGATAGTCATGACACAGGGAAGGAAAAGCAGAAGCAAAGACTGAAATATTATGGCCTATGTTACAGCTAGAGGCAGACCAACCGGCCCCTAATGGTCCCCTCGAGTTCTAAAACTGGGAAAGCACAGGTAGGGAGGAGTGGGCTAACTGAGGAGGCCAGGAGGCGAGCTAAAGGGAAAAGCAGGATTGTAGCATACATGGAAAAACTCTCTTGCTCTGTTTCCAGTTTGCAAACTCCTGATTTTGGGGGGTTTTTTTGTATGACATCTGTGGTTCAAGTGTTACATTAATGCCAGGTATATCGGGAACAGTCATTGTCTTTTCAAGTAAGTGACAAGAGGAATAGTTGCCAAATTTTGCATTTTAAAGGGAAAAAACATTTAAGCATTAAACAGTGATTGCAGAGAAAAAGCTTCAAACCAAGTTTTCCCTAGGTGTTTCTATTTTCTTATTCAAAAAACAA
This sequence comes from Manacus vitellinus, assembly GCF_001715985.3. Taxonomy (NCBI): domain Eukaryota; kingdom Metazoa; phylum Chordata; class Aves; order Passeriformes; family Pipridae; genus Manacus; species Manacus vitellinus. Next base: position 8,716,068 of record NW_021939471.1, on the reverse strand, counting down.
GCAAAAAGCCCCGTGACACCTCAAGTAATGTATCCCAAAACTGTCAAGCTATCCAGGTAAAACTCAGCTTAAACCTATAGAGACTTGTTTTAAAAAAAGCTAAAAAACACCTCCACCAAACTCCAGACATAATACTGCCAGGTGCTGAACTCAAGTGATGGGCCTATTTACCTGGAGAAGAAGGAGTTGAGATGCAACTATGGAATCACAGAACTGCTTGGGTTGGAAAAGACCTTTGAGATCATCGAGCACAACCGTTACCCCAGCACTGCAAAGTCCACCACTAAACCAGGTCCCTAAGTTGCCACACTTTTAAATACCTCCGGAGATGGTGACTCCACCACTTCCCTGGGCAGCCTCTTTTGATGCTTGACAACCCTTTCTGTGAAGAAATTTTTCATAATATCCAATCTTAATCTCTCCTGGTAGAACTTGAGACCGTTTCCTCTTGTCTTATCCCTTATGACTCAGAGTACTGGCTCCGTGTCTCCCGTGTTCTGAACTGATGATGATAAACTATTCTGTTGTGAAAGGAGGAGACAACCAGGCTGCTTTAAAACTTGTTCTGGTTTTTTGAGGGAGCAAAGGTATTTTCCTACTCTCCCTCTTTCGTGCTGTGTCAGTGTTGATGGCAATGAAAGACAGGGCTATTGCTTGGTTAACATGTGTGTGGAAAAACGGACAAGTGTGCAGTGTACCTGCTAGAGGTCCTGCTTATCTCAGGTGTTTCCTTTCTCTGCTTTGCCAAAGCTGAGAAACCTGTCTTCATAACATTTTCTTTGTAGCCTTGGCAGCCCAGATTCCAAATCTGATCTTTCTTCTGGCAGTGTGTGATGTTGGAAACTAACTGTGGGAGGGCCACATGCAATCTTCAGAGTTCTGTGATGTGCCCTGTGGCCCTCTGTCTTTTTATAAAGAGATAGGGCCCTCAGAGACTACGGGTCCCAGCAAGCAGTGCTTCATTTTAATCTGATAAGCAAATGCTCAAATCTGATGTGCATTACATGTCAGGGCGTGCTGGTTCCATGAGCCACACCTCAGCATCTGAGATAAAGGTGGCTGCAGACTGCTCCAACCATCACAAAGGACGTGCAGCTTTGGCCAGAAGCTGATTTTTTTTTTTTTCTTTTTCTCTGCCCCTCAATTTGAGGAATTGTATTTTTGTCTCTTATCCAGCATTGCAATGGGATTCTGGTATATGGCATGATCACCCATCATGTTGAATATGCTTTTGGTTTCTAGGTTCTCCCAGGTGCTTCCTTTACCTCCTCTATTATGGCTGCCCTCATATGCTGTTCAAGAGTGAACAAAACTTTCGGAAGGGGCTGATTGCTTCAAGAAAGGGTGTTGTTGCAAGACATCTAAACCCAGTTTTTACTTGCCAAGGAGGCCTGGCTCATTCAGACAAGCTTTGGATAAGCACTCTGAAATTTGGGGTGGTTTATCTGTTATGATTTCTTTAAAGTTTGTCCAATATGGGAAGAGATTCTACCTTACTTTGACATGGACAGCTGAGGAAGGAGCTTTGACACACCTTTAGATGTGCAATTTAAGGCACCTGTTCTGAAATGCCTTCAGATTAAGAGTTCAAAAGCTGACTCTGCTTGGACGCAGTTCAGGACTGGAGCAATCCCTTTCTCCCAGTCTTAGGCTAGATCCTTTACAAGATGTTTGCATGTAGCTTACTTCTCTACAACAATACTTCTCTGAGTCCTGTTCTTCAGCTGGGTCTGCATCTGAACAAGCAAAGGCATGATCAGAAGCTCCTTTGGAGTTTCACTGTATCTCAGATGTTTCTTAGGGAGTGTGTAAACCCTGGGTAACTCTTCTGAGGTTGTAGGTAACTTCAGTTTCTGGTATCTGTTGTAAAATACAAAGCCAAGGTGTCAAGTGCCCTGTACTATCTGTCATCTTTAGTTCTTGCTTTGTAGTCTTGTTCAAAGAAAGTTCAGTTGAGTGAAGAGCTTTTTTTCATATTCTTTTAAAATCCAAATAAATATTGCTTACCACCACAAGAGTGGCAGTATCAGGTTGACCGAGAGGCCTGTTTGTCCCAGAATTCCATCTCAGACCTTGGTCAATAATGGACTTAAAGGAAAAGAACAAAAATGACATTATATGTGAGAAAAGAGCCTCACATTGGAGTGCTTTCTTGCTTAGGAGCTTGAATTTCCTAAGTTACCAGTTGCTTCTGGATCATGTTACACAGGAGTTCCTGCCAACATATTCTCTGTCATCCTACATCCTATATTTGCACTTTTGCATATTAAACATAAAAAGAAAGCATTCCCACTTGGATTTAGTTCTTTTTGCAGCTGTATAGTATGGGTAGTACATGAAAAGCTGTGTGAAGACAAATCAGATGCTGTTACTCCTTCCTGCTTGACGTTTTTTATATTTTGGAACTTGGAGATAATTCTCAAGGCTGCAGTTACACACATAAAGAGAAACAGCAAATGAGTGAGTACTCGGTCAACAGAGATGACAGTGGATAAAGATATGTCAAACTCTTAGCACCAGAAAAGTAAAACATGTTTGACCCAATCCAACATCTGAAGAATTTCAATTGGTTCCTAAGGGTTGCCTTCTTAGCCTACATGATATGAATTCTTCTCTGTATCCTTTTTCTCTTTTTTTCTCCCTTTTTTCCTCCCTTTTTCCTTTTTAAGCATAATTATGTTATTTGCTTGAATTCCCTTCTGTAGCACTGTTTTCTGTGGAAACAGCTTTATAAAGAGGAGTGGCACCATAGTATACTGGGAACAGCCTATGGGGTAAAGGTAAGGTAATAAAGATTGACCCAGGCTTTTAAGGGAATAGCCAGCTACTGAAACCTGTGTTTTTCCAGAGAACTACTGCAGTAAGGAAAGTCAAGAAGTCTCTGATGCAGACTTTGAGAAGTCTCACCCGTCCTCTCTTGTTATGCTAGGGCATACTTCTTTTGCTGCCACTGAAAGGCATATGGTTTGGTTGATTTTTGACCAGAGCAAGTTTTAATGAATTTATACCCGTAAGTAAACCTATCAAACTGCTGCACTGACAAATGTACCATGGGATTTCTATCCAAGCCCCCTTTTATTCTGACTCACTGGCAGACATGAGTCTGTTCCCTTAGGGCACTTCAACTGCGCTGTCTTTTCTACTTCTGAGTATCCTCTTGCTCTCTCTGACTCCACCTCAAATATGTCTGCATCATAGGACCTGCTTTTCCTACAGTTGTCCCCTGGTGCAATTACAGCATGATTGAAATATGCAGTATGGCTGGGACCTTGATCATGTTCTAACAGGAATACAGCCTTAGACATATAGCCCAGTTGCAGCCTTGTAACGATGTCCCAGAACAGCCCTGCTTGTCTTGTAGCATGGGGTGGGGCTTTATGTGCTTTTCCTTGGCATATTTCTAGTCACACCACTGCACTTCATTGCTGCATTTCAAATGTCATTATCCCAGGTGCCTAGATCAGCCCCAGGGATGAACCTACAATTACCCCTACACAGCTTTTCCAGTGCTTTGCTGCTGTCTGCAACTCTAAAGGAGGAGTAGTATGCACTTTTTTGTTTCCTCTTATTTTCAAAACCTTAAGTACTTGCAGAGTTAAAATTGATTCCAAAAAAAGTGCATACAGTTATTTGTTATGTATTTTAATCGAGACCCTCAAGCTCAAGGCCAATCTCTAACTATTGTTTTTCAAGAAGAACCTTTTCCTTAAAAACAGACAATTCACTACCCAAACACTCATAATTTCTTAATTGGTTCACTTTTGGCCCCTTCCTGGGAAGTGTCCAATAGTATCCACTGTCAGAGACAAGATCTTGGACCAGATGGATCACTGGTTTGTCTCAGTTGTACACCTTTTATGTGTCATGCTTAAGTTATGACCCCCGAGACTGTTTTATAAGCTATTCCAACTACAGAAGCATTAAAACCCCGAAATATCCCCTGACCTTTCTATGTTGTTCCATTACCACTTTTCTTCCAAGTCTGTGGCAGATGGGATAAGAGGAAAAAAGCTATTTGCATTAAGTCCTTTAACATCCTGGCTCTTTGCATATCCTTGTTTAGCTATGAAAGAATGGGAGATGGCCCAGAGAAGAGTGGCAGATAAAACAGATCAGTGCCTCCAACTGGGAGACTCGTGGAAAAAGGTCCCTGCCCTCCAGATGCCCCTGTGGGGGAGGACTAGTTCTTCATAAAGCTTCCAAATGTGTTGCATTGCAGCAGTGCTTCCTTCCTACAGAGCACTGCCACACACAGCCACAGCCCTTTGGTCCTGTGTGCTCACACCCCCCCTGTGCCCTGTACTCACAGCTGACAGTGGGAGCACTGAGTCTCAAATCAAGGCTTCCTTGTGTGCTCCGTGTTTATAAGCCTTGTCATTCTTCAGGAATCTATCAAGTTCAGGACAACGCCTGTTATGTGGCATGCAAAAAAAATATGTGGATTTCTTATAATTGTAGGGCTTCTTTCTTTCAGGGAAATAGCTTCCATAGAAAGTGGAATGGGATTTCTTACTCAGAAGATGACAGATGTTGATAGTGATGTTCTTAACAAACAGTGGGTTTGTTTAGAGTTTCAAGTGCCTTGGATTTTCTCTATAGTTCCGCTCGTTCCTGTGCCTGTGCTCTGCCATAGCAGCCTTTGTGACCTGGAGACCTTTCAGCCGTGTGCTCCAGGAAACAAAAGAAGGAAATCTTTCATGAGAGCACTGATCAGAACAGTGTGTTATTCCATCCCTTCTGGAGCTGATTTCCATGTTTTCTTTGAATTTCTGTTTTTTAACTTGAAGACAGTCATCATTTTTGACAAATCTGAAATATTCTGCACAAAGCAGACACTCTCAAGAAGTTGTGCTTAGTCCAAAATCCGGTTTTCATTGAAAATGATCTTTCATAGAAAGATTTTTTTTTTCCAGTCTGAGTTCTATTCACATGTTTGTTTCTTGGCTGGGATGTTTTTTAGCTGGTTTAGTGAGCTGAATCAGCTCTTCCAGGAATGAAATGAATACTACAGCAGGCACAAAGGGAGTAAGAGTATATGGCTGGAGTTGGAAAGAGAGGAAATAAGCTGTAAGTTTTTCTATTCTTTTTTTTTCTGGTTAGAATGCCTAAATAGATATCCTTTCTTTTTCTTTTCTTTTATTTTTTTTTTACACATTTTGTTTCCACTTTATTTACCATTTAGCCAAGGAATTGTCTCAAGAGGGCTTTGACTTTTGCTGACTTCAACATAATAGATTCTCTGAAAGGTGACACTTTAATAGGTGTATTTATGCATGATATTTTTCTTCTATGAGGTGTCTATAACTGTTTTCAGTCTATTGTATGTAACCAGGTACATTATTCAAGTCTTAGTCAATAGTACAGATACAACACTACTTGGCAAAATAATCTTAGTTTTGAGAAACATTTTAAGACAAGAACATCATAAACTTCACTTATGTTCTCTGCATCATCTCAGCACAGTCAGACAGCCCCATGCAGATTGTTTTCTTCTTAAGACTTTGGATGTTTGTAGTCTCTAAGCACCTTCCAGTGTTTGCTGAGCAATGTGACAGACATCTGTTTTGTGCTGAAGCCAGAGTATGCACCTGCACAATTTTTGCTGTAATACAGAATCCATCCTGCCCATTTAGTACCAGACCTGGGGGTGTCTGAGGGGACTCAGAGCCTTGGGACAGGAACTGGCTGAGAGACAGCAAAGTGGAGCAGTGAACAATGAGTACCTGTGGGATTCCTGAGCAAAAGGAAGTTTGGCTCCAGGTAGTGTCCTTTGCAGCCCCAGTCTCCATTCTCTTGATAATGGCCAAATAGGTGATTGGGGTCTACTCTTGCCAGGTATTTCTTGGCTTCCATAGTTTTCTATAAGCTTTTCTCTGTCCTCAGGCCCCTTTAGAAACAAATAACAACATTCTGTCCTGCAAGAAGGAAGTCTAGGAGGCCCGAAGCAGGAGTGCAGCATCTGTGGGATATCAGCGCAAGTCTGGTTTTTTGGATTGAAATATTGTGAGTTTACATCCCTGTCCAACACTGAGAACTAAGATGCCTTGTTAGATAGTAGGTTGTGGGTTTGGCTGCAAGAATCTCTGTCCATCCTGATGCATACAGTGACAAGTGAATGCTGGTTTATGAAATCAGTTGATGTAGCTGATTCAGCAGCCTGTGCTCAAGGACAGCAGTTGAGATTTGACTCTTGTGCAGTGCATGGAAAGCTCCCTGTTTACCCCTTAATGTGCATGGGCAGGTTAAGTTATAACCTAATTGAGAATTCGTACAGTATTCCAGGAAGTGAGGATTTGCTTCAGCAATTTTGTTTTTCTTTAAGGTGGTGACCAGTACTTTGGAATTTCAAACTGTGTGTCCTGAAGAAAGTATAGAAACATAATTTGAATGCAAACTGTATTAAGTGCTCACATCCTGTATCCTAGCAGGAATTTCACCAAACAGGGAAGGTATTCATTGAACTAGGAGCAAAGCAAAGTCAAGTTGAGAAGGAAATTACTATGGAAATGAGTTTTCAAAGCCTGAGGCAGATGTAGGGAAAGGCGCATTGTAGCAGGAATTTTCCTCATGCTCCCTCACTTATATGGCCTTTCCATTACTTCAGCTGCAACATATGAGAAATCTTTGGCTTGGGAGACGGTCTCTGAATTTCAGCAGTTCTGTGCTGTTGCTGCAGGCTGCCTTCCCTGTTAAGAGAGTTAAAGCCAGGCTCAGCTAGGATTGGGGCATCTGTCTGTCTAGGAACAGCTTTGCTTGGGGCACACCAGAGGTCCTTTCAGTCCAGCACTTTGTGTCTCTGTGGTCAGTAATGGAAGCTTAGGAGAGAAAGAGAAATATGTTAACTATTTTCCTACTATACACTTCAAGTGCTTGGAAAGGAGCAGCTGAGTGGGTCTGTAGGTTTAGTAGTCCCTGATTTCCTTTTTTTCCCCATAGATTTGTCAGGTTTGTTTTTTAATTGTGGATTTCAAGGATCCATAACTCGTGCCAATGAGTTCCAAGCTAACCTGCACGGTGTTAAGAAACCTCTTGCATCTGCTTACTGATAATGTATAAAGCCCCCACCATTTCCACGTTTTAGAGAAATGTCAAATAAATGGCCTATTAATTTCCTTCATGATGTTTATGATCAGATCATAAATTATGACTTAGATCATATTTTCAATTTAAAGAGTTCTGAGCAATACGTAAGTGGATTTGATGGCTTAGTGCATTGCAGAGAGATGGTGCATGAAAAAGGTGATATTTTTCAGAAACAGGAGACAGGTCCTGTAATGTCTTCTCCTAAATTCTGGAATATTCCTGAGGCAGTAGTGAATTCCTGATACATGCTGGAATGGATTGATTGCAGGTAAAGAGATATACAGCTTAGGGCAGGAGAGCAGAAAATGTTACCCATATTGGTAATAATCGATGAGAAATGATTGTGTGGGAGAGGAAAACATGTTTACAGATTGTTTGGGAACTAATGGAACTTTAAAGAGCTCAGTCCATTCCAATCTCTCAGACATTAAAAGGGAATAAACTGTTTTATTTTGTCATAAAAAATATGAAGGAAACAAAAAAAATCCAAGAAACTGAAAACCACGATTTTGTTAAACAATATGAAAAAGTGTTTAACACACAATACTTTGTTTAAAAATATTTCAAACAGCTTTTTCTTTAATATACTTCTTTTCATTCAAAACTTTGTTGAAACTATTCTGATCACTCCCAGTAATGCCAGAAATGTTAGTATCTGTTGCAGATTTGCTCATGCTCAGCTTTGTCATTGGAGAAGAAATGACATTAATGTGTACAGGTTGACAAGCTCAACAAAAACTTGTTTAGACACTGAACTGGGGAAGATAGTTCCAGTTGGAGGCTATCTCCAAAAAAAGTAGTGTCTGAATAGTCTGGAAGTTTATCACTTGGTTATTTACCCAAGCTTTGCTTTAAGAGTCAAAATTTATATGCCACATCTTGGGAACACAGATTTGTTCAGAATACAAATTCTTCTGTATCAATATGGAACTGAGAGCTTATGAATTGGAAAGTCACAAATTTGTGTCCTTTTCCTGTATAACTACCAGGCTCAATTATGCAGTGCTATCACTTTGTACATTGATATTAGGAATATCTGATTACAGGTCTGATTACACTCCTGTCTGCTGGTATCTGTTCACTGATTTGAATGGAAGTTGGTCTGGATTCCAAATCCTATGAATCCCTGCTACCTGAGAAGAATGTTTACTCTATTTTCTTTCTACTCAGTCAGGAGGGAATGTGTGCATGAATATTCATTTTCCTCTTTTAATTCCCTCTATGTAATGCAATAGAGGTTTTTTTCACCCCCCTCCCCAATATCTTTAGAAATATCTGCATTATTCTTAAGCAGGAAAATGTCTTATGGAAGGTCATTGTAATTACCTTTTAACTTAAGTGCCACTGACCTGTAAAGTTGAGCCTATCTATTATACCAGGATCAAGAGAGTATGAAGAGGTACCTCCTGGAGAAATATCCTTGGCAAATCTGTTGGCCTATCTGGTTATCAGGTTTGTTTAGGATTTGGAAGTGGGTGCCACAGTGTTCCTCTGTGATCCTTCTGCAGCAATAACATACGTGGGAGGACTTTAGTGTCAGCTTCTGTCTCTTGTAACTGATGGGTTACCAGGCTCTAATCAATAACTCAGAGGGTGCTTATGAAGCTGCCTCCAGGTAAGCAGCTAAGCCAGTAAGAACTTGAGAACTATGCCTGAGGTCAGTCACCTCTTCAGTCTGTTCTGATTTTAGCCATCTCCTCTGGCTTTGGCCCTCACCCCAGGCCCTGTCTCTGTGCAGTGTGTTGCCAATGATCTGAACCATTCACAGTGCTGTGCAGTGTAGGAACTGAAAATGAGTTAATGAGGTCTTGGTTCCTTATCTCAAGTACTCTGCAACGTATCATAGTTGTTCCCTGATTAGGGTGAATGTCTGCCCTGTCCCTCCTGTGGCTCATGAAGGACTAACCTGGGAAGACCTGTTACTCTTCATGGGCTGGGAAGTTCTGAGTTCCCTACATCCCAGTGAGCAGGTGTGTAAAGAACAGAAAGGACATAAATGGAAAATCAAATGCTCTCTTAGAAGATAAATGAACAGAAGGAATAACAGCTCTAAAGAGTACTCATCTGCATAAACTGCAAATTCTGTAAAAGTAGAATCCTGTTTGCCAGTTAGTCATCTCCCACTCTGTGTAGATGCATGGAATGTATTTATTGGTAGTTCTCAAAACAGTCCACCCTGTACTTGCCCAAGTGTTTCACAGTATAGGAAGCATGTTGAAGCCTGTCCTTGTTCCTTTGCACTATAGCCAATTACTGCATTTAATAATTCTTTGCCTATGTCTCTGTATATATTTCTCTTCAGCATTTAAACATTTTTTTTTCTAGTGAGTGTCTTTGTAAACAACAGGTTGATACCATGCAATAGAAAACTTGCACTGACATCAGTGGTGTTCCTTGCTTTTGAGCCTGCCCAGCCCTGAGAGCCCTCTTAAAATGTGCAAGACTTTAAGGTACTGGGTGCTCTCAGCCCTAGCTAGGTTGGGTGGCAGGTCAGGCCTTTGCCAGTGAATGCGCCTGCATATGAGAGTTTTGGGAAGCTTTAAATGTACATTAAGAAAGATAAAACTTCCAAAGACTGATCAAAACTCCTTCCTCTGCAAGCTCCTGTCTTGCACAGGTCCACAGCCAGCGACAGCCACTGAGACATTGCAGGAGGGGCCTACACTGACCCAGGCTGTAAAGAGGCTGTGGCAGAGATGTCTGGAGGGGGGTACCAGGGCCTGTGGCATCCAGGTAAAGGCAAGAGCCAGTGCAGGTACTCAGTATACCGTGGGGCTGTGCCAGCCAGCAGGGCCAACCCTTCTGGGGTTTTGTTTTGTTGAAAATCCAGTTCTACATCCTTTTAAATGTCAGGTGAAAAAGTTCCCATTTCAGTCTTCAGGCTGCCTCAGAGAGTCTTGCAGCAGGTTTGAGAATAAAGGACTAAGTTCAGCTGGCCCATTTTAAAATAAAAAGTAGTAAAAAGGAGGAGCTTTCCCACAATTCTTTTGTTTCTATGGACATAATATTCCAAATTGGTTGGCTTTGTGTTTTTTTCTTTTTTTGTTTTTGTGAGCCCAATATTATTCAAACCTAGGAATTTTATTCTACAGTTTGTACAATTTTTTACACGCTTTTGTGCTCAGAGGGCTTTCCATTCTTCTTTGCCTACCCAGAATCAGCAAATGGCATGTCCAAGCTGTCTTCCTATAGTAAACAGATTTCTACATAAGGACGAGATGGGTCTTAACTGATGGAGCCTATCGGTGTTCCACAAAGATGTGTTGGGATTGGCACTAGACATGAGGCCAGGAGCAGCTGCCTTCCTTGGAGACCCCATCTTGGGGGTCTTGAGAACAGCCTTTGAGCTGTCCCCTTTGCTGCCAAATGAGAACTGTAATGCAGACCTCTGTCCTTGCTCAAAGAACAGACTGACAGTCTGATTTCCTCCTGTCTGTAACTTTAAGTTTCCGTGTATAACACACTAGTCTTCACATCCTGACCCTGGTGAGATTTTAGTAAAATGAGGGTTTTTTCATTACAAGAAAGCTTGCAGCTTCTTCCCCATAACAGCCCATTGTTATGGCTGGGGACAGCGGGATGGGTTAATCGTGGCCCCATTTCCTGAGGTCTCCTGCAGTCATGATTTGTGAATGCCTGAGAATACCCCTGCTGAATTCTAATTGTTTGTGGCAGTCGGCACATGATTTCAAGTGTTTGGTCACAGCAGTGTTCGTTTTCTGCTCTTTTAATCTTTGATGGATGTCGTGCCTGGCTTCACTGATGTGGTTCACGACACAGTAGGCAGTGATTTCCTATAAGATGTTTTGTCTCAACTACAGAGGTGTGGAGTCCCTATGTGATGGCCAATATTTATTAATGACATCCCAAGGTTTCTAAAGAGGAAGCTCTACCATAGACCATTAGAACCTAATCTATTCCAAAATGTCAGATGCAGTTAAGCAAGAGCTAACTCGATTGCACTGAGACTTTCCTCATTAGTTGAGACTGTGATTAGGAGACTGATTAAAGGCATTCTCTTTGTAAAGGTTCACTCTTTATCTCTGCAGATATCATTACTATGTAAGATGTGATAGAGCTAGCTTAAGGTTCACACAAATGTTAGAATATGTGTGTGTGCACAGTTATTCATGCCCATATAGTGCACATACATGTTTTTTAAAATGCCCTTAATTAGTAACATTAAAAATGTTTGTTTCTGAATATGAATAGGGTTGAATTTTGTTGCACCTTTCAAACTATTCATCTGGTGTTATTAGTATAAAAGGTCAAGTTTTCATATCATATGTAAAGCTATAGGATTAAGATTTTAACAGCAATTTGGGGGTTGCTGGGATACAAAGTATTTTGTTCAGAATACTTGGTATCTGAGATCATTATGACTGGCCAAATTGCTTCCTGTGATTTACACATTGCTCTTGCTGTTCAGTCTAAGCTACATGATTGCAATAGTGCTGAAATATTCTAGGCTCCTCCTAATGTTTTTCCTAAAAATAGTATTAAGCTTTGGCACATGCCTTTAAATTTCTCATGGTATTCATGGTATATAAGCTCTTAGAAAAAAGGATTGCTGATTCATTATGTGTGTATGGTGCTTACCACAATAGAGATGAGGTCTTTGGATATTTCTGGAGCCTAGATAATAAGCTGGTATTATCAAGAAATAAAAACATCCAGAAGGCAACTGTCAAAGCTTCCAAATGATTTTTCAAGATGTAGATCCTAAAAAAGTGGGGGGTTCAACTCTTTAGTATTTTGTAGTTTGCTGCCTTGAATCATTTTACAAACACCTTATAGGCCAACGAGAAATAAACCAGAGTATAAAGTCAGCTTTAAGAAATTGTATGGAGGTCAGTGTTCCTGTATGAGGGATTTGATTGTTGTTTTCAGTCTTGTCAGATCAGTAATAACTAAATATTGCTGCTGGTTGATAAATATGCATTGTTAGTATGTGAAAGAGAACATAATATTAAGTGGTCATGTTGGTCCAGTTACCACTGAACAGATAGCTTGTTTAATTATTGTCAAACTTAGCAGGGAGGCCATGCTCTGAGGGGTGATAAGCATTAACATCCTGCCTCTGAAGTTACCTTGTGGACCTTGGGGGAGTTTTGACCCTTTATGTGCCAAAGCCAATCTCAATCTTGTTCAACAATTAAAAAAAAATAAATCCAGAGGTAGGATGTACCTTGTCTTACAGCTGACAGGCTGGAAGTCTTAATTTTGCTTTTCACGAGTGTCCCTTGCACAAGTAACTGAAGTTGCTCTTTGGGCTCATGGATTTGCTGAATTCTGGAAAAGTTTTTTGGTCAATCCTTTTTGATGTAGGGTTACAAGGACTGACTAAGATGGTAGCAAGGCTTCTTCTAGTGAGGTGTCACAGTAACAGAATGTCATAGAATTAAGACAAAACCAGATCTCTGTACTGCAGAGTTGTCTGCTCACTAACTTATAATTTGCTTTGCCAGATTTATCACAGACTTGCTGTTTGTTCTCACACTGCTTGCACAAGTGATGCCATTTGCCAGGATCTCTTGTCACTCTATATTACAGTGATGGTGACCATTTAGTTAAACCCAAGTTTCTGAATCCCACCCTAGTGTTTTTTATGTCTTGCTCTGTGTGATTTTCCATAAATCAGGTAACTTGAGCCAACATATAAAAGAGGAAGAAAATATCTCAGTTCTCCACCAATACAGCCCTATACACACATACCACACACACATATAGAGGCAGGCACACAGTTTGCTAATTTTCCAGAATTTTGAGATTGTGTTTATTCGTCTTGAATGAAACAGAATAAATAACAGCATGGATAGATAGCTGAGCAAGGAAAGGAAAGTCTTAAGGGCTGTGACCACAATTTATTAAGATGCCACAGACTTGAGGGGAAATAGTTTGGTTGCAATTTACTTCCCAATTAAAAGTTGAACTGCTCCCTCCAATGCTATTTTTCAGGAAACATCTACTCTGTGCAGCCAGAGTTTTTTCAGAACACCTGCAGCTGTTGATGACTAGCTGGGCTTGAGAGTGTTTCTGGACATCAGGTCTGGCAGTCTCAGTCTAGTGGTAGGTGTGTCAGCTGGGTCCTGCAGAGCTTCTGCTAGTGGCAGTCTCTGCAAGGCAGTATCTCTGCTTTCTCCTTGGTGCCCTCCCAGACCCTCAGGGTGCACTTCCAAAATGTCTTTGGCAAGCATCAACCCACACCTCATTTAAAGCTTCAGACCAACCTACTGCAATATTATCTCCAGAAAGTATCTCCAGAGAGACTCTAACAAACAAGGAAATGTTGACTCTCTCAAATCACTGTGAAACAGATCCTTGGCTCTGCTCTGCTGCTTTACTCTAATGCAGGAATAAGAAAATACAGGTCTAGTTCTATTTGTCCCTTTATCTGATGTCCAAGGTTGGTTGATTGCTAAGGGATACTTTCACTGTTTGGAAATCCCTTAGCAAAGTGCTATAAAGTCAAGATGGAAGCTCCCTAGTCTCTTCCCCAAAGAATAAAAGATTTAATTGTAGATATTAAGGCATTACCAAAAAGGTGCCCCAGCTCTTTAGAACTAGACTGCCAGGCAGCAGCAAATAAGTTGTGCTGTGGATGGTTAAATCACTTAATTCTGGGATCAAGGAGCTACAAAGTCATATTTGTGCATGACCCTTTCTATGACATGAGAAACTGGCCACAGCTCACCCTCAGGCCTGCTGCAGCACTTGTAGGCTGTATAACCTCTGTCAGCCCATGTCAGTGCCCTCATGCTGTTCTGCAGCTGGATCATGAAGTAGAAAATATATTGTCTTTGTTATCTCCACAGGCACTGTTGGTACAACACTGCATGATGTCAAATCTTCATGTCCCCGAATGTTTAGCATGGAAACAGAGTCTTAGCAATGCAAAATGAACAACTAGTAGGAAATGTCTGGAAGAAAAAGCCAACCCGTGTTTGGTTTTTAAACTGTTTGGTCAGCTCTGACTTGTCTTTCAATGTAGAAGTGGGCAGCACTTAAGCATATGTAAGAGTATGAAAGTACTGGATGTGAATCCTTGTTACCTGATATTCATCTTAACTTAATATCCTGTGTCATCAAGAAAGTTTCACAGCAATGACTTGCTTAATTTTAGAATTTACTGTTGTAGACATCTGTGACTGTATCACTAGGTGTGTATATATAGCACAGATAAAGATGTAGGATGTAGGAAAAAAATCTTGCCTCAAATTTGGGATGAACCCATTACAACACTGATGGTGGAGCCAAGAATGAGTTAAGCAAAATCTTCCCAGACAAATGTCAGTAGCAGCTCTCCAATATCTCACACAGTCAGAGATTGATGGATAAGTCTCCTCCTCTCAAAAAGCCTCATTGTGTTTTTACCTTTTTTTTTTTTAAGCAGAGTTGCTGCATTGCAGAAAAAAAATCATGTCATTGGCAAGGGTGTAGCTTATTAGTTTAAATAGCAATGAGTTATGCAGAATACAAAATGCTATTATGTAATAGCTTTGGTGATGATACCATGACTTGAGAAATATGGGAGCCAGTGTGGTGATGAGTATCATGTAGGATGGCTGACACTGTCCTTTCCAATCCACAGGGAAAAAAAACCCAAACCCCTCTCTAGCTGGCAGGAAAACTTCTTCCACTCAAATAGAAGTAGAGAAGGTTTTTTCCTTGTCAGGATTCATAGACATGAAATCCACCCATGAACTGGCTGCATTGATGCTGATGGCAAAATTCCAGTAGACTTTATGAGAACCAAAATCCGGCTCTATGTGGACTTCAAAGAAAGAAACTCTCCATATGGCAAGGTGTTGGATAAATAAGTCAGCCTCTGTGAAGGCACAGGGACCATGCTGGTACCATCTGAAACCTCAGAACAGGTACAAATTTAATCATGACAAATTGTCTATAGCTGGTAACTTTCAAACAAAAGAAAGGAAGATGATGCTCAAGAATATATTTGAATATCAGGTTTATTTTATCAGAAGCTTGTTAACATCAGTGAACAGCAGTAGTTTTTGAGGTTTCATGGAGTCACTGTGTAGTTAACATCTAAAGGAACAGGAGCCAGAAATCTCATGCAATCTGTGGCTTCTTACCTGCTCTCCTCTGTATGCCAAGGTGGTTCTTGTCAAATCTTGGAGGGTGTGTAACTCCAGCTGTAGTTTTCTTCTGTGCCTGTGGCCCTGCAGGCCCTGTCTCCTACCTCCCTTTTTCCAGGAAAGTTCAGCTAGATTCTCAGAGTACAGAACCAGTGCACCCATTCTTGTACTGTCATCTTCTGAAAGGGACATACCCAAGCAGTCCTTCATGATGTGCTTTGCATTTGAAGTCTTGCTAAAATGAGAGTAACTTTCTTGAGAATTCCAGTTGAAATAATCCTGAGACAGAGAAGGAAAAAAGTAGCGTAGACATAGGAGAGGAAAAAGCAAAACAAAACCTTTCATCAATTTGGAGTTTGTCAATTTGTGGCTTACCAACTACACAGGAAATGATTCTTTCCTTATATGCTTTCACCATTGTGGCTTTATCTGCTGTCATCAGCAAATCTATCAAATGAAATTCTTGTCAGTGCCCAAGAATTACTGTACAGCTCAGACCTGAGATGCTGTTTTCCACAGACCACCTACAGTAGGAAGTATTGAAAAGTGAGAGTTCGGGCGGTGCCCACTTTTATTCTGGCAACAAGACATTACTTCAGTGGAGACTTTCATTGGCTTCTTCTCAACTGCAAGAGGGTTTTATGGATTAGGTCCAGAGAAGTCCTGCCCTAGGCAAAGATATGGTGAGCATTTACTTAGGGCAGCAGATGCACTGGGCAGTGACTGTAAGCATGCAGCATGCTTTGCCTAAAACTAGAGTCATATAAAGCCAGGCTGCTGCTGCTGCCACCAGGTTGAAGTCTCATCTGACAGTGGCAGTTGTGACTTTTATCCCTCCTTTTATCCTTGTGACAGCAGGAGCAGCAAGATTACATCTGCCTAGTTTTCTCTTCCTTCTCTTCCCAGCTCTGCCCAATGCATCTCCTTCACCTGAAGCCACAGCAGCCCTTCAACACTGGGAGCGATCTGTTCAGTGCCAAGGAACTGTGGAACAGTTCTGGGCCCAGTCTTCTGGATTTACAGATTACAAAGGATGCCTAATTCAAAGTGTCTCAGGGATACTTCACAGTTTTTACCTGGGGTCCAGTGTGTCTGATGAGCTATGGAATACACAAATTGAAAGAAATGTGCTTTTAAAACACTGTTGACTGCATCTGAGGAGAGCCTGAACTGTGGCAAGTACTGCAAGGGCAGTACTGCTCATGTAAAACACTTAGTGTTCTACGTGCAAAGAGTGTCATATGTAGTATATATAGCTGTGGTAAGAAATATTGATAAGCCTCTCTGCATGCTAGAGCCATGCTCACACCTGTATTCAGCATGGTTTGTATTACACTGGTTCCTCAAGACCATAGGTCAAAACCTGTAGTACTAGTGTTGGTTTGTTCCATCTCATCCATGACCACTATTACCGTGAAACACGTTCTTTTTTCATAATTGGGAACTTAATGGATTTGGTAAGTAATAGTACAGTGATTAAATGTCTTAGGAATAAAAAAAAAAATAATTCTAGCTTGTTATTTCTTTCAGTTTAAAATGTTTTTGCCTTACCTTTTCTCTGTATAATTGCTCTCTTTAGAAAGTGGGGTGTACTGTGAACAGAAACATGGCTCCAACCTCAGGTGGGACAAGTAGTTGCTACACTATAGAGATAAGAACTGTGTCATTGTAGCATTTGAATCAGTCCAAAACTCTCTTATTTTGTATCCTCTGTGAATGCTTAAATCTGGCCCCTCCTGACTCAAGAAATGTATCTCTTCCTCACACGAGCACTTAAGCCATCATCAGCAGAGAGGAGTTAATTACATGATGGAGAGGGAGTTGCTGTATAATGGTCTCAATATGGAGACTAAAAAAAACCAGGGGGTTCTCTCGGAAACTCTAGCAAGCTTTGTTTTAGGAAAGACAACAACAGCCAACACCTCAAACAGATTATGCTATCTTAGCTGTGAGAGTCCATCTCAGCCTGAGATGCATCCCCATGCACTCAGAGGTTAGAGGGATGGATGGCTGCCCTAGGGAGGGTAGAGATAAAATAGAGGCTTTGAGACTCTTGTCTGTTGGTGTTGCCTTGAATGAGGTGGATAAGAAGAGCTCTGGTAGATAAGTTGTCCCGCTGGGACAACTGGGAGAAAACTGTAATACAAGCACACAACATTTCTCTGGAGAAACTCTCTGGTTTCTTGAATGCAGTGAATAAGACAAGGGTTTCCAAATTATTCTCATAATTGGAGTATTCACGTGCTTTCTTTGATGTAAAATTAGTGTGTCATATTCTGGCTCCCAATGACCAGAAGTTACATTTTAGAGTAACTGTTCTGATAGCAATGCTTAACAGGGTGAACAGTCATGATTCCTGTGAGAGGTAGAGCAGAGATTCACAATCCACCTCGAGGCAGGATGAAAAATACACAGAGCTGATGCTCTCTTCCTAGTCCCTCTGGCTCTAGTACAACTGCAGTGCTGAAGCTGGGAGGGAGGTTTGGGATAAATTTTGATCTGCATCCTACAGGCTTTTTCAGTTTTTCTGAGTAACTGGATAAAAATATGATTCTTTCAGAAATAACTCTGAAGATCCACTGAGTCAGGTTAGGGTTGCTGCAGAGTGCTTTCAGTGTGAACTCACAGGAAAAACTCTGTCTTTGGCTGTGGCTCTAATGTATCCAGTTTTTACGGCAGTACTGAACTGCGTCATATAAATAAGTCTGGTTTTTTAGCTGCTGTGAAACTCAGATGGAATGTGCTATTCAAACAAAGTATTATTTTAAATCACTGTAACAGATGTAGATTCAAAAATGTACACGGATCCTAGGACTAGCAGGTTTACCCATTCATCTGACATTTAACAACAGAGACAATGATTTTCCCTTTGGAAATCTATTGTGTGTGTCTGTTGGCTTCCCAAACAATAATTTTGTTAATATGCTACAGTTCTAGCTACAGCAGGACATATATATCTCTTATTATATTATGCCATTGGTTATCACATTTTGATTTTCCTGACAAAGAAGACACTGTAAAATATTACATTATTTCAGCATTAGTCAACATTCTGCAATTGAAAATATTTAATCCCTAGGAGCTAATGTTTAGATTTTTCTAGCAGCAACTCATCTCTGGTTCCTACTGCACTTTCAGTTACTCCTGGTCTTTTTTCACAACCTGCCCAATGCCACATCTTAACAGAGAGAGTTTAGGCATTGAGCCTCAGGAAGATCTGTAAGTTCACATCTTGCCCCTAAAACTGCAAACTTACTATCAGAGTGCTCAGCCAGATTCTTTGTTCAGAACTGCACTAATTCATAATTCTGTCCCTTGCTAACACACAACTCCAAATAGTGGAAAAGCCAGACTAGCACTTCTTGTTCTCTCTATTCCGGTTGCTTTTAAACATCTTGGGATCTGTGAGCCACCACCATCACCCTCTTCATTGTGATCAGCCATTTGTTCTCCATCGCTGTGATGGTAAACAGAAAATAGAATCCTTATATGAGCTAGGGAGAGCACAAGTAAGCACAGAAATACTCCAAAGGCCACAGTCAGATATAGAAGAAGGAATGCCCTGCAGTAAATACCCCAAGGTGACTGAATAACATCATTCTTTCCAGGTTGCTTTATTGTATTTTCTTTATGACACCCTCCAAATTCCATTATCAGCTGAGAATGGAGAAAACCAGTATTATTAGAGCTGGAAGAGACCAATTTTAGGGATTGTTTTGTTGAACACTCATCCTCTATGGGTTTGCGTAGGTCTGTACTTAACCTGAATGACTTCCTCTCTGATTCTGAGCTGTTTTCTTGCAGAAACTCAGTATTGGAACATTTCAACCTTCCTAGGTAACTGCAGAGGAAGGTAAGAGTCTCACTCTCAGTTGTGTTCCTGACTCCTGTGAAGGACCTCCTGTTCTTTATCCCCTGCACTGGCACTGGGATGGCAGAACCAATTCAGTTATCCACTTCCTCAGTGCTCAGGTGTGCAATTCTTTGCCCTTCTCATCCTTCATTCAAAGGACCATGCTTCTGTTTCTTTAATTTTCTCACTAAGCTACTCATCTTGCTTTGAGCATTTTTCAGTAGGAACAAGAAGGCCGGGCGCTGTTGCTCGGTGCAAACATGCTCTGCTCTCAGAAGTGGGATGTGAACACACCGAGCAGCACTTCTGCCTGGCCTTGAAACCAGGCAAGTCTGTCAACAGCACTTCAGCATCGTCTTGTGGAAGTGCCCCCTGCTGCCACGTACAAAGACTTACAGCATATTACAACACTGCAACTTTTAACTTTATTCCATACAGTGTCTTTCATTCTATGTGTGCTCAAAGGGCTTTACAATATACAAACAGCAATAGAAAATGTACAAAACAAATGTGTCTTCAAACAGAGGAGCTGCTTTCTTCAGATGGCAAAAATGACACCTTCCACAACAGAAAAGCAATAGAAATGAGCCTGTACTGGCAGAGGCATTCTAAATTCACCCTGGTTTAAGATAATTTACTTCCAAGCATGATTGTTTTTCCTGACTTTATAATGAGTTGAACCAAACATAAATTAAGAAAATAGAGATTTAGGTGAGAATATCAATCTAAATTTACTCCTGAAGCCTGTTGTTGATTCTCTGCTTTCCATTTCTTTACCAGTTTTTCTCCAGCACTGTGTGGCATAGTTTTTAAGCAGTGCTTAATTACATTTTCTTAACGTGGGAAGGGGATGTATTGGCAATTGCCTTTTATGATTGTCAGTTGTACTGGTGAGTAGTCAGTTTATATCTTAGAAAGAGATATATTTTACAACTAAAAATTCAGCACTCTTGAGTCCTACATCAAATCTGTTTTAAATGTGTTTAAATAAGTGTGTGTAAATTCAGAATAATGTATTATTGAAATAAGCTGTCCAAGTCTTGTAGCTATGAAAAACATGCATTTTCAGTGAGTATCAGAATATATCTCATTGAGACAGTGACTGTAATGAGAGGTTTGCTTGGGGAAAAAATGAGTTTACGCGAAGTAGGACCAGATGCTGATCTGAATGTAGGTGGGCTTGAGAGCAAAGGAGGAAACTATGTGAAGGAGGGAAACAGGAGTAGGATCTGAGGAAGGAAATGGAAAATCTATTGCCAGTGCCAAGAAAAGGATGAGGACATTGGTAGCTCTGAGAATGCTGGGCATGGAGGAAGGGAAAAGGAAGGACTGAGGGATGAGTGGGTAGCAGGGGAGAGTGAAGGTGGACTTGTTGCAGAGGGTGGTCAGAGGGCTGGGCAGGGGGCTCTGGACTGACTACAGAGCCTCAGAATTGAACACAGGGTTTCTATGCCATGTTTGGATCCTATTGTTCTGGACAGCATTCAGCTCCCTCAGTCCAGGAAGCTCTCGTGTCTTTCCCACTGTATTGGGAAAGAAACTGTATGTGCTCTGCTTGGTGCTGCAAAGGATGTATCAGAGTCCTGCAGGCCACTGTCACTTTTGTCCTGGAGCAGGTTTGGATCCTCAGTGTGGGGAGAACACGAAGTTATGTCAACTGAGTCATAATATATTGATGCATATGGGAAGGAGAAAAATACATTTTGGAAATTCTGTAATAACATCTTACACTTCATATTTTTGAAGGCTCCAGTGTGTAAATGCAATTAAGTTTCTCTAACAGAGCTGCATGAGTGTGTGCCTGTGAGCATAAGTGCACGGAATACATATGTTTTGGGGTGATTATCTTTGGTAAGGAGAGGAACAGCAATAGCCAGTGTTAAATATCACTCTCCAGCATGGTAACTTCAGTACATCTGCACCTCTTTGTAGTACAGAGATTGGATTATTAGCCTCTGTAACAATGCCGTCTTGCGCTGCAGTTCTGTTTGCTCTTGCAAACTGAGCAGGATCACATCTGCGTGGGATCTTTGGCAGGGGCTCTGCAGAGGTCACTGACATGCCACGGAACCATGTTTGTTCAGGAAGTGACTCTTTCATCTTGATGCCCCACTAAGCCAGCCCACCAGAATGGCTTCCTTTGCCACCGTGCAGCATCTCGCTGTGTGTGTGTGTGTATGTTTTAGGCTCAAAATACAAAGTGCAGACATGGACTGGTTTTGAGTGCTCGAGGTTTTATATGGATCTGGTTAGAAAACTGGGCTGTTAGCCCTTATACGTTGCCAAAGTTGTGTTTAGGTAACTCTGCTCTGCTGTAGGAATCTCTTCCAGTTTGTCACTTATTCACTGCTAACCCAGGCTGAGCTGCAGTGTTGTTTTTCCCTGTTTTATGAGTGTTACCGCAAGAACTTTTGTAAAGAGGCGGTTGTGTCCTGCCCGAGACAGGGGCTCTGCAGTGGGAAGGATTGCACTAAACCTGGCGTGAGTATCTGCAGATTAAACCCAGAAGTTAATTTGTAAGCAAGCAGGCAGCCCCTCTTCACAGCAACACAGTAACCAATGCAAGGTCTCAGGGCCAAGCCCATAGCAGAGTGGACCCTCAAGTAAACCACAGCAGAATCCAGGGAAACAAAAGTACTCTGTATGAGCATGTGGCGTATTTTTCAGCATTGTAGTTTGCTGTATGTGTTGTCCCACTCCTCAGCTCTGCAATATAGCCATGCCAAAGCTGTTTACTGGGACTCCAAGGGGCTCTATGGGGATGAATAGTGTCATCTTGACAGTGTGATGCTCTGCCTGTTTGGATGGCCAGTAGACACATGGGAGCCTGACTAAGCTGGGCTGGAATTGGCACGGGAGCCATGTGAAGATATTAAATCAGCTTTGCACTTTACCCACTCTTGCCAATCCCCTAGAATAAATTTGAGGGGCCCAAGTTTATTATCCCTTATGTTCAGACTGTTAGGACTCACACTGGGACTTTATGGCCACTTAAGCATTGTAGTGGTATTGCTATGTCCTTTCCCCCCAGGCCTTCTACACTGTGGGAGAGGCATAAAAAAGCAGTAGTACACTGGACCCCAACTCAGAGCTCACTAGATAGCTGGTATTACCACAGGACATAAATAGGCTGAAACAGAGACTGGCTGGCTGTTCAGTATAATGCTGCCAGCAACATGTTACTGCTCAACACAGTTACCAGCTCTGTGGGATCAAAGCCATTACACAGCCAGCACTGGCTATGGGGAGATGGAGTGGCTTTCACTCAGGCTACAGAGTGGGGAATTGCTTTTCGTGTTTAGGAACCTGTGCTGGATTCAAACTGGAAGCCTGAAGATGAAAATATTTGGGGCCAGTTCTTGTCCTGTAAGAACCACCCAGGCTTCCACATGTTCTGCTTCAAAAGAGTGCAGGCAGGCTCTTGTGTTCAAAAAAAGTTTTGGTTCCAGCCCCTTGTTAGTTTAATTTTAGTTCTTATGAATTGACATATGGCAGGCATGATTTTTAATTAGAGCTTTCACTGCGTTTTACTGGTAGGGTTGCAGAGCACTGTGGAATTTACACTAGGAAAAACATGCTCTGTCGGTAGAGTACAAGGCTGTTTAGTAATCAGAGTGGAAAGTTAACTTTGAAACAAATTGGCAACTGATCAGATAAAATTCAAATCGGTAACATTTGTGTTGGAAACCAGCTCAGATCTGGGAAAAATGGAATCTGAGCTATTCTGTTCCTCTTGCGGAGGAACTGACCAGTGAATACACTGTGTGCACACCAAACTTCATGTGTAACACCCCATGCAAAAACAAAATTAATACTTTTGTAGGGTTATCTGAGCACTTATCTGATTCCTTTTCACATTAGTGTAAAACTAAGCGTTACTTTGAAGAGAAGTTTCCTTACATACTTTACAAAACAAACAAACTTTCTTTGCCAGTCAAAAACTAAAGGTCAAAAGTTTCCCCCCTTTGTTTTTCTTCTGAATCAACAAGGTGTTATAGAGAGATATCAGAAGATGTTTTTCTCCTCTGCACTTGTAATAGATTCCCATCTTCCCAGTTCATTGTGTGAACTCTTTCAAGTACTGAAAGAGTTAATGGTGTATTCAGGCCTCAACCAGCAAATGCATTTAAAGCTCAGTCCAGTACTCACATGGTTTGTATTCTTGCGCTGCTGGAGTGGTGTGTTCATGGCATCTGGTTCCCTGGCAACAGCTTTCATTGGCTCAATCAAAGCCTTTTCTTCTTAAGAAAGCTCCCACTGTGACACCCTACCATCACCACTAATCACCATCTTAACCGAGTGTTTAAGATGCAGCTGGTATGAAAAATAGTGCTTGTGCATGTGAGAAGATTAAGAGGCTACCTTGCATAGTACACCTGCCCTGGAGAGTGCTCCCATTCCTTGGGGTTGGGCGTACTTGAGGCATCTGCCTTCCTACTGGAAGAGATGAGGCACGGGTACACTGAGTGTCTGCTGAGAAATGATCTTTTGTTAGGCAGAAATCCATAAACCTTTGTGTCTTGTGAATAGTCATTTCCTCTTTGCAGCTGAGATGGCGATTGGGCCTCTGTGCTATTGACAGGGGGAAGAAGTGGGATGTAGGGGGTGTACAATAAAATCCATATTGTTGAAGCTGTCTTCCCTGACAAGGAGGAAGCAGGAAGAAGTCTCCCAACATGTGAACTGGAGGACAATGGGAGCAAAGAATTCACATTGAGCTCGCTCAAGGGATTTCTGCTAATTCAGAGTTTGCATGAAAGTTGAGAAAGTCCCTAGCAGTCCCACAGAATTTGGGGTACAGAGTGATCAGGAAGCTCAGGCATTGTCACACCCTGAATCACACTTCCACTGTTAGAAATGTTGCCCTCATAACAAAATTACTTTTAGAAATGAAGCCTCTGTTGACTTGGCAGCCGATAGAAACTCTCTTCTTTCCCTAACCTTGGAGATTGCCTTGAAGGATGCTCTGTAACCATCAGAGGCCATTACACTCCACAGGAATGATGCAGCTGGAGCAGAGATGTAGGTGAGGGTAAGCACAAGGAGAGACAGTGTGTGCATTGTAATCCATGTGCTACAGTGGTTACTTGTTTACCAGACAGAGCACACAGCCCAGACAACCCTCTCCTTTGCTTATCTCCGTGTGATTGGGCAGGAGAGTGAGCAAGGATTTAAGAATGTGGGCTGGAGAACATGCAACATCTTCAGCAGCGTGGCTTTAGTCATGAAATACCCTGCCAGAGAACACTACACTGAATCTGTGCCTGCTTTGGTTAGGTTCTAAGATAAACTGCAGTTTCCTGATAGAGCTCTTCACTGAGCTCATCCCTTGTTTTAAAACAGTGAGTGAACTTTTGAAGCTGAGAAGAGGGAGAAGGAAGCTTTGACTTTTGAGATGCTGTGCCGTATTTGGCATAGAGAGACTGAGGCAATATGTGCCTGAGAAAGAAGATAGGGAGGACAGACTTGTGGTCAAGCTACTATATTGAGACTTGGAATTTGGGTGTAGCCTCTACCTCTGTGTAGCCTTGGGAGAGTCTGGGCTTAGGCAAAACAGACATTTACCAAGAGCAGCCAAACCAGAAATGAAGCTGTGGTGGCTCCTTCGGCTGTGGCAGAGCCCAGGGAACCGCCTTGGTAGCTTCTGCTGCCAAGGCAAAGCAGAAACGAAGAATATTGCCTGGCTGCCATTGCCCTTTCATCTTTTCAAGGGCAACTGGAGCAGCAAGTGCAGCTGGGCAAGGCTGAGTCCCCAGCTCTCATTCCCATCTCTGCCCTAGCCTTTCCCTGTGGCTGAAATGCTCTGGCAACATAACAGTGTAAGAGCAGAGCTACAGGGATTTGGATCAGAGTAGGGGGGACAAGTAAGTCTGTAGTCACTCTCTATCACTTGTTAGTTGAAGGGCAATAATAGCAAGGCAAATCTAAAATGAGCATTGTCCAAAATTCACTCTGCAACTCAAGCAATTGGTTTCTGAGCCAGCACTGGGCCTTTGTATGAATAGATTTTCTGAGATTGTTTTATGTGATTGTTTCTAGGTGCTTTGCAAGCCCAGCACTAGGCTGGCACTAGCCCTTATAACTAGGACAGCAAAACTCACACAGAGAAGAAGCCCAGAGCTTGTTCTGTTTTGACCTCCAAGTGTCCAACTCACTCTTTCAATCCAACTGCAGAGTCTTTGCTTGGGGTACCTTTGCTTCCTTTGTCAACTCTGCTGCAGGCCCAAGCATCCTGACTCCCCCAGATACCATGGTAGTACAGGCAGGGGACTGGAATGCAGTAACATCATATAGGCCCAACTATGGGGCCAACAGGGTACAATAGCTGCACAATTTGCGAAGTGGGAATAATTCTCCTTTATTCAGAAGGCTCTAAGAAATGTAAATCCTAATATACATGAGAGATACTTACTAGCTATATGGATAAAAGCTTCTCTGAAAACCTATGCATATTTTTAAACATCAAATATATTTTACAGAAAGAAATTCAAAAGCCGAAATTAGAAATCACAGCAGCAAAGAATAACATTCTGAATATGGTATGTCTGTTCTCTTAAGTCACTTCTAACTGTTTGTTTAGGCCCATTAACCTGCATTCAGTAAAAAAGGAGAATATGGCAGGTACTAGAACTGTAAAAGCAACCTGTTTTGAACATGACGTGTCTCATTTGGTAAATGTGTTTAGAGGCTGTGGGGGGGGTGTTGTTGTTTCCTCCTTCCCTGAGTGTTTCCAAAGACCAGGGAAGTGTGTGTGCCTGTGCATGCATGTGCGTGAGGAGCTACACTTTTTCTGCTGCACTGACAATCTTGACCTTTTGACTGATTTATGGGCCTCAAAGCAGGCAATGAAAATGTGACTTCAGCAGGGTAGATGTCTCTGCTCCAGTGAAACTTAAATTTGCTTTGGTTTAGCTATGATTTCAGAAAAAAATATTTATTAGTACTGGTTTACCATGAACTCTGTAACAAAGGAGTTCTGGGGATCACCTTTGGATATTAAAGGACAGGGAACTTCCACTGCTTTGGGGTTTTCACAAGTTTCTACTGGTCACACAGATGGACAGCTGAAAATATGTAAACTTGGCAAAGGGCAGAAGGAATGAGACCAGTATGCAGTCCTCTCCTTCACATAAACTGAGCAGGTGCTTCTGTGAAGAAATTTGAGGCCCTTCCTTTCACAGAGCAAGATACATGTTTAAATAAGTTAAAAGGTTCTTGATTTGCACGTTGAAGGTATTCAAGTGTACAGAACCCATTCGTGCTATAAAGATGATGATTGAAAGGTGGAGATTATTTTGTTCCCTAATTCATTGGTAAAATTATTTTTAATGTGGAGTTTGTGTTGTTTTTTCATTTCCTACTTTTTAGATTGTCGGAGTGCTCTCAAGAATCCAGCCACCTTTACTCTTTCCCTTCTAATCACAGTCTGCACACATGTGATAAGACTGATTATGTTATCACAGTGTCTAGCGGATAAACAGCACAACTTTTTTTGTTTCAAATAAAGATCAGAGGGTAGGCGTGAGGAACACACACAACTACAAACCTCTGAGAAGGGATATAAATGCTGGCCCTCTGCACAGGACTGAATTTCACCCTAAGTAAACCTAGAACAGGGTCATGTAATATATTGGTCTGGAGTCACAGTAGTGGATTTATGTTATGCCAGTGAATGGGGCTGTGTCTCTGGCACTGCTGCCTAACCTCTAGCAGAAGCTGTGTGGTGTGAATAAAGGCCAGAGGCCTGTTGTAAAGATGATGATTTAGGTGGTTGATTGGGACTCTAGAGATCTAGTTACTTTTCCTGCCTCTTTTCTATTTTTCTTCAGAAAGCAACTCAATCTTATTCTCTAAATTAGAGATAATATTTCCTCACCTCACAGGGACGTTTTGGGAATAAATGTGTTAACTAGTGCAAAGCATTTGGGGCTCTGGGGCTGAACAGCAGAGAAAAAACAGCACAGAATGGAAAAGTATCATTGTTCATGCAGTGTTGCGACAGTTTGTAGTAGACGAAGCCAGAGCCCCACTCTGAAGAGCAGAGATTAAAAAGAATATTGAAGAGCTGCTTTGTATGCAGAGCACTGCAGGTCCTGTGCCTGGAGTGAAGCAGGGCTCCTGCCAAAAGAATGAATGTGGGGGCAGTACCTGGTCAGAGACTGAAGCAGTATATTATAGCACACAACCCGGAGGCAGACAAGGTTACATTAGGCAACCTTTGCTTCCCTGTTTCGTGATACTTGAGCCCTTCACTTTTCAGCCTTTGATTGTTCAGTTTTAAACAACGTAGTTTTTAGCATGGAGCTGATGATATAGATCTTACAGTGCACCTGGAGCTTTACAGGAGAGGGTGCAGATAAGGTCTCAGCCCCTTAAATCTTACAGACTGGGGCCTTTTTCTTCTCTCATGGACCTCATTAGATTAAGTAATCTAAGGAATTCTAGTTTTAGAGCAGTGAGCCATAATTCAGCGTCGGTTTAGGCATAAATCTGCAATATGCCTTCATGGAGTTTCAAACTGCAGAAATGCCCTACTTTTTGGTGGTTGTTTCTTTGCATACCTTCATCCTGTACCACCCTATACCCAGCAAGAATTATACAGCCTTTTA
Organism: Manacus vitellinus; assembly: GCF_001715985.3. Taxonomy (NCBI): domain Eukaryota; kingdom Metazoa; phylum Chordata; class Aves; order Passeriformes; family Pipridae; genus Manacus; species Manacus vitellinus. The sequence goes on along the minus strand of NW_021939471.1, from coordinate 8,688,424 downwards.
AGGGACTGGCACCCAACAAATTAACAATGAACAGAAACAGGAATCACCAGTCCTAGTTTTAAAACTGCTAGCATGTGTCTTTGTAATCTCAGGGACATCTCTACACTGTATCCTAGTAGTGAAACAAGAGCAATTTTCTCCTCTATACTTGGACAAAGGTTGGTGAACTAAATGTAGGGTCAGAAAAGAAAAAAATATTTTTCTTTAAGATTTTTTAAAGATTATCTAAAGCCTCTTCACTTCTAGTCACTCTTTGGGTGTCTGCTTTTTATTTTTAAAACATTTCCTTTCCAGAATATCCAGCTTGCTAGAAAGAAAACATATTTCAGTCCCATTAATATTATTTATAAGCACATATCAGCTTCACATAGGAATACTTAATAAACCCACTAGCACTTCAGAATGGCTAAGCCCTGCCTCGCTGCTCAGCAGTGTACAGACAAGCCAGGAGGAGCGAGAGGGCTGTAGTGGACTAGATCAGAAATGGGAGGCTGCACTGGGGAATGATTTGGTGGCCTCTGGAACTGGACCTCATGCTGGAACTTTTCCATCCAGCATTTTAGAAAACAGCAGGAATCGATGCTTTCACACTAGGAATCAATTAAAGAAACCCAAATTATTACCATTTGAATAAACAATTATTCTTTTTTCATCCTCACAGAAGCTTATTATGATGAAGTAAAAGCCAAAATTAATTAAATGATCACACAATTCATATCAGAAGTGTTTCATCTGGTTTAATTAATTCTTGCCAGAAATCACTGCTACTCTTAGCATATGCTAAGTTTTTTTATTAATTTTTTTAACAGTTTCCATTTATATCTGTTTCCAGTACTGTTGGGATTCTCTCTCTGCAGATAAAGTGGGAGTGTTTACAGAAGTGCTTACTGCTAGGGAGATTATTAACCCTAGAGACAGACAGTATATGGCAAATACCTTGTAGGTCAGGAAAAGGGACATTTAAACCTGAATCTAAAAGGACTTTTTTTAGCTGCAGAATGAGACAAATAACATATATGTTCTTCAGTCTACCTTCATGGTTAACTCTTAAATTGCTGGTGCCAAATGCTCTGATGAAAATGCAGTGGTTATCACTAGGAAGAGGACAAGGCAACTCCGGGACTCAACACTGTGCAGTCTTCACTAGCCTTTTTCCCTCTGCACGTGAAATGTGGACAGGTTATGTTGGTCACTGCTAGCCAGCTCTGCCACAGGGCATTGCTTTGCCAGGCAGAACGGGCCTTAGCCTCATTTCCTGAACCTGGGTGCATATTTTTGCACCCAGGGCTCGTGATCAAGGCTTGAGAGTGTTTGAGTGTAAGCACAGGGTCTGCAGCCCTGCAAACCCACCCCTGAGTCAGGGGTGTGTTTCTGAGGAACATGAACATGCTTTTATCAGCTTGCTGTAGGACAGCTGATGCATTTTGGGTCTTGGTAGGTGATAACAGAAAGTCTCTTCCTTATGAGATACTTCGTAAAAAAACCAAACTGTAGGAATGTGCCTGTATTTAGAGACTAGAGGAGGTTTGGAGTCAAGACTGTTTTGTGATCCTCCTCTTGATCTCACACTAGTGTACTCTATAGTACATACTGATGTCCACACGAGGGTGGGAACAGCCCAAAACACAATGTTGATCTTTGTAGCCTTTGATTTCTGTATTTATTTCTGAATTGATAATGCACTCAGCCAAAACTCCAAACCAAGGGGTTGTAAGTGGTCACAGAACAAGCCCTCACACCTGCAGGTGTGCTGTAATTGTAGTACTGGGAATTGCCCTTCAGTTGTAGTTGCAGGACAGTACCATGCAAACTGGCTACAGAAATTCTTACCAACACGAGGACAGAGGCTTACTCTAGGGACTGCTGCTTTGGATGAAAAGACCAGAAAAATATGAGAATAGTATTATTTTCCATCTGACTTTCATGAGGACAAGCGACAGGCTTTAAAGTTTAAAATAGCACTATTAAAGCAGTATAAAAATGTACATATTCAAGACATGTCAGTAAGATGGGACATTGTTGCAGAATAATGGGTGCTAGCTACTCACATTCAAAGTGGGAAAAAAAGAGGGAGAGGCTAATGTGATTCTCAGTTTCCTAGGGAGCAGAAAATGAGAAATAAATAGAAAAGAGGGATACAACACATCTGTGTATAGCCCTGCCATGATAAGGAGTGTTTGAACAGGGTTCCCTGTGGCCATGCATTTCAGAGCAGTGTTTGTGCCACAGCACGGATGAAACTCTCTTCCATCTTACCCCCTGCCAAAAAAAACCCTTAACTGAGACAGGAGCAAAGCTGGCTGTTAGCCTCTTATGCCTCTCCATCTCAGCAAAAGTGGTGAGCCACAGGCCTTTTGAAAAGCAGCGCCTGAGAAACCTTCCCCATGCCCTGGCTGGGGTTGGCTGTGTTTGGCTGCACTGCCAGGGATCGTGCAGGTCAGCTGTGAGAGCTGCCCTGCTCCAGCTGGCAGAGCTGGAACACTTGGCTGCTTTGTGGCTCTGACACAAGGACACTGCTGAGCTTTGACATGAGAAAGGCCTTGTCCCTCTGGGAGGTGGCTTGCCTCTTTCCCTGCCTCCTCTGTTTTATGTGTGTGGTTCACTATGGTGTCCCCTTTAGGTGATGACTTTGTAAATTGTGGTAACAACAGTGCCTGGAGCTCTTCCTTCCCAGGGGAATTACCAGAAGTGCACAAAGGTGCCAGTGGGGTGGTCTGTGGCTCAGAGCTAAAGAGTTCAGTGAGTACTCCTGTGGCAGTCTGTGAGGACAAGGGTTGTAGAGTACATGCTAGTCCTGAGGAAGAGACCAGCTGTCCCTTGTGTAAGGTTGGTGTTGGCACTCCCCCTGTCCCTAGTCCCTGCAGCTTCCCTACAGACCAGTTTTCCCATAAAAAAAAAGAAAGCTTCAGGCTCTGTGCTGTAGTCATGTGCAGTATTCCCCAAATGTTTGCACTCTGCCTTTGAGATAGCACAGGCTCTGTGTGTTATGGCCATATTGGGGCATTGCTCCAACAGCACAGTTAAGGTTGTGTTTGCTCATACCTTAACTCTTTATTTACTGGTTTCCAAGAGAATAGCTGGGACCAGCATTCTAGAAAGGCACTACGTGCTCCTTCATTAATTTCTTTCCTAGAAAACTTCATACTTTTGAAAATTTATGGGAGAAATGTCATTTGTTGAGCATTCGTGTTGATTGCAGCATTTTACGAGTCAGCAACTAGACGGTCCCTGAAGATGCTACTGGAGCTGTGTATGACTAAGTGGTCCTTCACAGCCCGGGCACTTCACCACACTTAGCGGGTGACAGAGGCGGTACTTTGTTATGAATGTTCTGTTAAAAAGGCACTGGGAGGAATTCCAGAGCAACACCGGCCTGGATGGGGCAGGCAGTCACATCCTCTCCTTGCATGGACTTTGGGATGGGTGTCTACCAGCCAGCTCAGTCCACAAGCCAGCCCCTTGCATTAGCCAGCAGGCAGGGCTAGTTAGCATGAGCATTGGGCTGAGCAGGCCCAGAAGTGTGGCTTCACACCAGAGTTGTTTTCTCTCTGGTTAGCCCAAAATACCAGAAAAGCAAATGTACATGTACTTGTAGCTGTATTCATATGCCTCTTGTGTCTCAGTCTCAGCTCTTTTTATTGCTCTCCTCTTTCTTTGCTCTCCACAAACACTTTCCCCTATGTGCCATTTCTAATCTCAGTAAGTAAAATGTTCCACTTGCTGCCTTGTGTCCCTTATTACCAAGTCTACATGGTGCAGGTTTTCACCGAGTTAGACTTTTTCAGTGATGTGGGAGAACCTGTAGGTAAAACCAACTCCTGTGTCTCTCAAACTCCCTGTTGTTCCAAAGCCAAGCTACCTGCCTTCACCTGTCTGTTTTAGCCTTGGTTCATCCCTTAGTCTGCCCCTGAATTCCAGCCGAACCTTATAAGGTTGCATAATGTTTTTCATTCTTTTTGGGTACATTTCAAATTCAAATTTGGAGTTGCTTCATTCAAGAAGCATTTAAACAAAATATTCAGACATTTCCCCCTTTGTTTTCCTCTTCAGTTGAAGCAGTCCAGAGTTAACTGGAAAATTGTTTTGCTTAATTCAAATCCATATTTTGGAGGTGCATGGAAGTAGTTCACTTCCTGCTTGCTCTGCTGCTGAATTATTTAATCACTTCACTAGTGATATTTTAATGAAATACCCAGGCAGTTATTTTGTTTTGGGTTTGGGTTTGGTTTTTTTTTTCATTGAAGATAAATATTTTCCTTTTATGAACAAGATAGTTTCCTCAGTGTCTGGTTTTCATTTCTAGGGAATAGTCAGCCAGCTAACAATCTGACTGGCCAGCACTGATTCTGCTCAGCTGGAGATGTTTTGCAGTATGTACTATCACACAGACCCCACATGGCAACACTTTGTACAACAGCCAAAAAAAGACAGGCAGAAGAGGGCATGTGACAGTAAATCCCATCATCTGAAGAGTCCCCAGAGACTCTTCAGAGAAGGGAACATTCCTTATGCATGTTACACAAAAGCCCAAAAGGTGATGAGTGACACTTCCCACTTTCATTTCTTTGGGAAGATTCAGTGTCATCACACATGTCTCTCCTTTGCCACTAGTGTTTGACTATTTCCCCACAGAAAGTAAAGTGCCAGCTCGCTCTTTACCATTCTCTATCTCTTAATGATCAATTATTTTTAATTGGAACCTCTTGCATTGTGCTGAATCTTAAGAGGCCGCCATCAAGATCAGGGCTCCAACAAGATGGGAACAGTACCAACACATATGTGGGGACAATAGAGACTTTTTTTTTTGTCCCAAAGAGCATGATCATATTTAGAGAAAGGCAGAAAAAGAAATGGAGGTAAGGATGATTGGAAGAATTTTCAGACGTGGGCAAGTTTAGGAAACCTATGACTGTCTCCTGACTTCTAGTCTGGTGCCCTGTCTGCTGGCACACACTGCTTCTCATTTACTAATAAAACTGTCATTGTCTGTGCAGAATTACATGTAAGGTTAAATAAGATAGGCTGGTATTGCTACAAAGAACTTTATCAGCTAAATAAGATGCAGCCAGGGAGATGAAGCTGAAAGATTGGAGCTTGTGAAAATAATGATTTTCATGACACAGTCCTTCACAGGCTTATCTTTATGCATATAACTCATAAATTCATAAATCTCAAAGACAGAAAATGAGATCACTGGAGGCAATGATGCAAAGTTCTGTCCTTCATAACAACACAAAACTATCCACCTATTAATTAATCTTTGCAGGTAAGGGGTTTCTTACCAGAAAACAGCCACAGTTTGTGGCTCAAAGTAACTGTAAAGCATGGTCTTTTAAATTTTACAGCATGCAGATGCAGGACTTTGGTTTAGCCTGCCATAAAGGCAGAAAGTTGATGTGAGTTTTGGTCTGAGCTCTGGAAACCCAGCCCACCTCCTGCCCCTTCTTGGAAGAGGAATATGGTTCAGGCCCAGGCGCTGTTTACCCCCTTTGCACATGGGTGTGGTTTGGTCTCTTCCCGTGGTCGCTGTGAGCTGCTTTAGAGAGGCCAGATCTTTGCCTTCAGCTGCTTTGGGCCTGAATTCTTTAGCTGTCATGAGAGTTGTTTCTGCAAATCCAATAGCTGATTTATCATCTTCAGAGAGCAGAATGTGTAAAGAAAAACAGCATGAGTAGATCCTCTCTCTAGAAGGGTTTTCTATCCACTCACATAATCCCGCTTGGTTCCAGCCTGGTATGCAGAGCTGTGTAAGGGTGTCAAATGACATCCCTTTTACTGGCTGTTGGCCCTAATGGAATGCTGCTTTGCACATCTCGTAAAGTAAGGACAGGAAATGCTGCCTGAGACTTTTACATCTTGCCTGTAATTAAAATATAAAATTAAAAAATTGAGAGGCAAGAGCATTCCAAATAAGAAACGCTCTTTTCATCATGAAATAAATAAAAAAGATTCCATCTTTACATTTAGTTTTTTACCCTTTCTGAAGACTTACTTGCTTTAGATAATCAAAGCTGGCTTTGAACTAGCACACAGAAAAAAATCTTTTTTTTTTCCTTTAAAAATAGCCCTATAGATATATATACATATCACAGCCTTTCGTTCCTTTTATAGACAGTTTAATTTTCTGTGAGAATGTGAAAGTTCTGAGCAATCCAGAGCTCAGGCAGGCAACACAACAAACACAGGGAACAAGGATTAGCCACACTATTGCAATTAACACCAGTGTTTAATTAGCAGACAGCTGCATTGGGCAAGGCCTTTTGATTTTCTCTCTTCACTGGGCTTTTGATGAGAGATTTACCTACAGTTGTAACTTCCAGTCGTTGCACTTACGTGCACGCACACAGATACACGCACCCCACATGGAAAATTTGTGGAAGGAAGGCATGTCAGGCAACTGATCTGATTTGTGCTTTAGATAAATATTTTTGAAAGTATCTCTCTTCGACTGTCTTCCATAAAAACTCTTAAAGTTATGTTTTTGTTTGTTGGGGAGGGGGAATTATAAATTATGGTACGCTTTGGTGCATTTAGGAATCCTTTTTTTGATTTGTTGGTTTACTTTACGAACACCTGATGTGTGATGAAGGTGGGTGGGTGCAGAAGCCTGCCAGGGGCAAGGCTGGCATCAAGGCAACACAAAACATTTATCCCAGTCAGCTTAGATGCCTCTCTATTTCATTGGTGAAAGAAGTATAGTAGTCTCATGCTGTTCCCTGTTGTTGAGGCAGGAAGATGTCCAAACAGCCAACTAATCCTTCTACTTGGCCATCTTTAGTAAAGACAAAAATGTTGTTGGAGGTCATGGTATCAGAAAGAAACTGTTGAGGAACTAAGAGATGAAGTGGAAACGTGGCAGGGAAGGTGAGTTCTTACTGCCAAGGGCTTGGATGAAACCTTGGCTTTAGGCCTCCTGCTGTGATTTAGATCCCACTTGCAGCAAGCTGAAGTGAATGGCACTGATTGAAAGAGGGACAGCAGAGTTGTCATGGAGCCTGTTGATAATAAATTTGTTTATGGTATATAGAAAACAAGAGCTTGAGAAGTACTGGAAGAGTTAAGCACACTATAGTACCAGCACAGATGGGCCCAAACACTAATCTCTACTTTGCCTAAGCACCAGTATAACACAAGTCCATTTTGTTTGAGTGTAGTCAACAGCTGTTGATTTTCATGCATGCCCAGGTCAGTGTAGTTTTCTATGTACTTAGCTTGCCTCTTTATACCCTCTCACACCTTATATTTGAACCCTGGCTAGAGTGATACTCCTGTGAAAGTATGTGCTCAGCCTGACTAGTTTTAGATAAGATATTGGAAACATACAAATAATTTATTCTAGCATTAATCTGGCATTCTCTAAAACAGAATCTACTCGTATAACATGAGACTGTGGGACAAAGACCTAATAGAGTTATTTATACAAACCCTATTATAATTATATTTAATTTCTTCTGATTTTGAGAGTATTAATTTTCACGAGGTCCCTATAATATATGGAAGTGTCCCTGTTCCAATTTTACAGACAAGGAATTAGAGCCAGAGACAAGATTTTCTAGTCAATTACCAAGTTATGCACCTGGGAATTTAAATGCTTGTGAAAAGTGCTTTCGATGTAACCTGCCTCCATCTTTAGCTGCCTGAATACTGCTGAAAGTCTTGCTGTATGGGATCTGTCCACCATCTGTGTCAGTGAAGGTAACCAAGCACTTGTCTTCCAAATCCTAGATTAGTGCCTACTTGCTAGAAGACTCTTTTGTGTCCATCTGGGCCAGATAATATATTTTTTCTTCTACTACAACTCTTGGCAGAATTCTCTGTTCACCACAAACTTTTTCAAGTCCCTCAGTGTGTGAGCCTGAGGGAAAGGACAGTATGGTGAGAATAACCTTTTTCCTTGCCTGCCCTGAGAATGACATTGGCTTCCTGCAGATTGGTTTGAGAACAGTGCTAGAATTGCCAATACTTCCAGTAAAGCTGGAGGTAGGGGAGAACTGGGCCTCTTCATTTTCTTCTTTCTTTCTAGTTCTCATCCTGGTCTTTGGGATCCTAGTGTTAATAGTAAGGTTATGGCTACCCTGCTGGCCACACAATGAGGTTAATTTCCAAGACCTGTGCAGCCAAAGCCTACTCATATAGACTTCTCTAGGCAGCAGACACTGATTTTCCAGCTGTATTTGTAAGAGCAACATGCTTAAGCGAAGGATTGCCTATTACCAACCCAAGTTGTGATGCAGCTGGAGCAGCCAAAATGAACAAGTTGTTGCTAGCAGGATTTCTTGACTAATATGGATTAGCGATCTCCCCCAATTCACAATTGTTATTTAAAAATGTGCTCTAGGCCCTGCTTATTCCTGCTTTTTATCCATATTCTCATTTATCCCAGCCCCGTAGTCTCCTGGTTAGAGTGGCTGTACAGAGAGGAGCAAGTGAGTATGTGCTCATGACCCTGTTTGGGCCTCTTTGTTCTCACTGGACATCATTCAGTCAAATCCTATTTGGCTGCAGCTGTGGTAACACTGTGTTTGGGCCCAGTCTTTACCTGAATTAGGAGAAAGTGCTGTCAGTGCCTTACTTCCCCTGATCTGGTTTTGAGACAAGCAATGCCCATCCACCCACACCAGACAGCCTTGAACCCTAAACAGCAAAACCCTCTCCATCCCCCTCTGACTGCAGCACGAAACTCTGCTGTACATGTTTTAGTTTTACAGTTTGAGCATCATTTTAGTCAAAGTGTGTCAGTTCTAAGTGGGGCATTTGGGAACATGCCATGACTGTATTTATTCCCTCAATCCTATATTATCCTGTGCAGTGTCGTAGCTGCCAAACCCACACACTCCTGTTGGCATGAAACAATTATCCTGGTTTATATAGAGCAGGCTTGGCAATAGTCTATCTCGATGAACAGTTGTAGTGCTGAAGATTCAGAGTCATCTTTTCCTCTCGCTCGAAGCAACAGACCAAATTTCTTTCAGCTGGATTCAGGGCTTTAAAAAATAAAATGAGTACAAGGCCAGTATGAAGAGCAGGGTGTATATGAACTACCTGTAAGGTCTGAAAGGAAATAAGAATGAGATGGAGAAAAAAAAATACCATTTAAGATACAAGCTAGTAATTTTGTTTCTAAGCCCATGTAAAATTATAAGTAATGTTTACTGTTGCCAGTTGGTGAACACAGAGATGTGTGGTTTTTACTTGCATGCAAAGCTATTGGTTGTGGGTGAAATACTAAGACAAAAACATTAAATCTCTGGTGTGGGTATTCCACCAAAAATAAACCCAAACAAACACTGACTTATTATAAAAGCACTTTTTTTCTGGAAACAAACATTCAGTTGCTGCTGCTGTTTGTGAACTCTAGAACTGTTCAAACCTCCTGTTTAACTTGCCCGAAACAATAATACTTTATTTTAGAATGTTATGCAAATGTCTCTGAAACTTAAGAATAGGTGTTTATATAGTTTTCATAAAAACAGTGTAAACTTGCAGGGACATTGATCAATGATAACTACTGCTTGCTAAGGTCTTGTGAACCGAAAATGCTGCATAGACAACAGTCAAAGGTAAAGAGTAGGAAACCTTTCTTAATCTTAAAAAAATGTAACTGAAAGTGGACTTAAATTTTAGTTGAAGAAAAAATGTTTTGCAGTGATTATCAAAGGTTAGTAAAGGCTTATTTTTCCTCCTTTTCTCCAGGCAGCTTCACTAAGAGATTTTTTTGATTTGTGCTCTATTATGAAAGTAACCATTGCTTTGTTATCAGAGGGGCGATACAGATTTTTGTTCTAGAGGGCCAGACACTATCACTACTTGAAATTCTCCAAATTGTTTCCACTGTGAGCAAATTCAGTCTCGATGTGAGTCACATCTGCTTAAAAGTGAATATCATTTGCTTCTACTTTACACCAGCATCAGACTTCACCTACAATTTCAAATTTTAAAAATCATCCTAAATCACAGGGTTTGGATAGTTTTGCAAAAGTGACTTTAAAACCAGAAGCACCTAATAGGAAATACTGAAATAAAAGCATTCAGCTTTAGCCATTTCTGGTGGAAACAGAGACGTTTGCTTTCAGATATGAATGCCTCTAGAACTAAAACAAGTCTATATGAGTGAGGTTTTCCACGTATGGACAAAGAAGTAGGGCTCACATGTAGCTGCAGTTTCTCCCCCCGCGAGCAGGGCTGGGTGGTGAGTGGCGAGCAGGGGGCTGGGCCGCCTGCCTGAGGCGCGGGCTGAGCTGCCCGCGATGTCCTAAGGATGGCCTAAGGGTTACTTGCGTGTTTAGCGCCGCAGCTGGGGCTGCACAGCACAGGGGTGTCAGCCACTCCACTGCCGCCGCCGACTCCCAGCCCTTCAGAGCGCAAGCTGTTCCAGCCGTTCCATCGCTCTGGCCGGCACTGATGGATTAATGGGAGGAAATGTTTATAGAATGGTTCAGGTTTCCTAAGAGAGTGGAATGAAATCCCCCTCAGCAATGATCAGCAAGCTCAGGTCATGCAGCAGTTTGAAGAAGCCTGACTGGCAGGAATGCAAAGGTTTTTTCAAAAAGGAAACTTGACAAGTGAGTGATTCTGGGGAGCAGGGAGAGGTGTTTTCAAATAAAAGATGTGGCTTTTCTAGAGAGGTAGCATGAATGGGGCTAGCTCTTAAAAGAACTTTTAAATCAGTAGTTCGTACTCTGTAAATGTAAAAGGTTAAGTTTGAGGGCACAGTGTCTAAATAAAATAGTGCCCTCAAAGTGCACCTCTTACATACTATGCTTAGTAAATGAAACCATATTGCTGTGCTATCACAGCTACTATGATGGCCTCTAGCTAAGGTCTCTCTTCTGTAACTTAAATTTTAGTATAGGCATAGTTTAAGTTACAGGAAGGGTGAGGAACCAGATGAGGAGGCTGAAATCATTGTGTGAAATGAAAAATCATCATTTCACAGGTGTACTTTTCTGTTTGTTGGGGCACTTTCCATGATTCTAGCAACACAGCTTAAGATCTAAACATTCATTTCAGTTTAAAAAATTTTGTAAAATAGACCATTCCATTGAAGCTATCAGCTTTCAGATGACTGTGATAAGAAAGAATGTAGGCTTCAGGCTAGCTATTAAGATTAAAGTAAAATTCACCTGAACAAAACTGCAGCTAGAGAAGGTGCTGTGGGGGAAGAAAAAAAAAAAAAAACAAACCAGTTCAAGACACTGCTCTTTGAAAGCCACTGAAAAGGACCTAGTCCTTAGTGATTCCCTAGGACACTCCTCCAGTCAAAGTGAGGATTTAATTTACAGCACTTGTAGCACCCTCCAGTTCTCAATCCCCAAGTTCCTTTGGAATGGGAAGAGAGCATTATCCTTAATTTCTAGATAAGGAACTGGTTTATCAGCTTGCCCTCAGCAAGAGGCAGAGCCTGGAAGAAAACTTGGCTAAGATGCAAGTACCTCAAGTGAGGGCAGACATTTGAAACCAGCTATCTCAAAATGTGCTCTTCTATTGTGAGGGGCTGGTAATCAGAACAGCCAGTTTCAAGTCACAGCTGAGTTTCTGGTCAATGCATTCACCAGAAAGTCTCTTGCATCTCCCATAACAAAGTGAGGGTGAAAACACTACTCGCAGAGCTTCCCCCCATTCTAAAACCTGCCAAGTGTTCAAAGACTAAAAGAACTTCATTAGAGTCTTTGTATTAAAAATTATTTATTTAGTGATCTGTACATGGGGTGAAGCAGGGCCTCATACAGACCTTCAAAAAAAATCAAGTAAAAACATAAATACATATTTTCTTACAAAAATGAGATTTACAAAATATACATACTGCACTTGTCTTACACACTTTTTTTTTTTCTTCTTCCACGTGCACGTTATAAGAGACAAAACCCCAAGCCCTGCAAGTCTGAAATCAGATCTACTGAAGGATTTGGCTGATGAGCCCATTCCTGATGCCCAGACTGCTGGTACGCCCTCAGACAGCAGCAGTCTGTTCCCCCTCACCCTGAACAGTTTTTTTTCTTTTTTAAGTTTCGTTCCAGACACTTTTCCCCAAAAAACGTGAAGAGCAGCTATAGGTTGGAGACTTGCTAAAAATCCAGAATTTCCTATTTTGTCCTTAGACAAGAATATACACACACACATATATACTGATAAAAACAACCCTTCAGTGAATATAAAGGTAAAGTAGTATGTAAAAAATAAAATATGAACAAAACTTAAAAATTTTCAGAATAGAAAAATCTGTCACATTTCTAAAAGAAAACAATGTAGTTGTTGATTAATTTTTGAAAGTTCTTCCTTCCAAGGCGTGATCACTGGAAACTTAACCAGCTGTATTTTAGCCGAAATGAGAAGGGTCCTCACTTGCAGTAACTGCTTGCTTTTAAACCCCAACCCCAGCCCCCTCCTGCACCACGAGTCATTGCCATGCAGCTCAGGGAACCTGAGGAGCAGGCAAAGGGTCCATCGTGAGCCAAAAGGATTCCTCCTGTCCCCAGAATCCGGCTGTGTATTGACTTTGTCTGCAGTGACCTCACTGCAAAGCAGGAGAGAAAGCAGGTTTATGGGAAGGAAAGAAAAAACCCCATCTTTACATTACATATTTCAATGGCTCTTGTTTTGGCAGGTGCTCTCGGTTAAGCTCTTCTTGCCCTCTAAATCTTGCGTTTCCTTCAGCTTAGAAAAGCGACCCATATTGAACGGTAGGAAAACATCCTGCCTCCTCCTTTTTTCATAAAAGGAATGTTTATTTCTGCGAGCTCCACATCCCAGGGTGAACCTTTTTGTCAGTTTGCCCGTAAAAACCGATCCCATGCTTATGCCTTTCTACATAGAAAACACTTTTGTTTCCCCCTTTGTCTCCTAGAACAAAGGCAAGGGGGAAAAGCCTTCTGCTGAAAAGCAACAAGTCATTTCTTTTCAGGGTGTGGAATAGCAACCCCCTCCTTCCCCACAGCAGCAAGAACAACAGACTGAGGGCCAAGTTTTTACTTTGAAACAATTACAACAGGTATCACTGAGGTAAAAAGGAACTTGTGAGCTGACAGAACAGAGGCATCTCCCCAGCACACGATCGGGCTGTAGCCGGCTGTGCAGTACTCACGTGATGGCTCCGCCGAGCTGGAAGGAGCAGGCAGCGAGTCAGGCTCAGGAGTTACCCTGCCCGCGCTGCAGTTCGGCCCCGGCAATTCAGGGATTATTGGGCTACTTCTCGGCAGCGGTAGCTCAACAGATCTGGCTTCCCCTCCCTCTTGTCCAAAGCAAGGCAGGATGATTTTAGTTGGGTTGGAGTTTTTTTTTCCTGGACAGGGGTAGCAAGGGGTAGAGAGAAGTAGAGGGACTCCTGGGGTGAAGGACTCTCCTATCCCACCAGTGGCCTCTTTTTTCAGTCCTCTTCCACTTAGCTGGGCCTAAGCACCACTGAACACAGTTTGACTGATCCTTTATGCGATAATTATTATTATTTTTTTTTTCAAACCTTCTGTGAGGAAGAAAAAGTTTGGAAAAGCCTCCCTTCCTCCCTCTTCAGGGAGCCATTGCCCTGCCCTTCTGCCGAGTATGTGTCTCCTCTGCATGTGTGCATGCGTGAGTGTGTGTGTGCCAGAGGGAACAGGGGGGTCTCATACTGCTGTCTCGCCTTTGCTGCCGGTGCTGAGTCTGTGGTAGAAGCGTCGCCAGGACTGAAGGGTTTTGCCAGACCAGATCCAGAAGCCAGTCGTGATCCCAACAATCATGGTCATGAGGTACTTGATCATGAAGACAGTGAAGTCTGGGCTCATAGGAGCAAAGTGGCTGGGACAGGGCACGGCATATGTTTTGCAAGTCTGGAGGAGCCACGTCTTCTCCCAGGTGCCACGGAAGGCCTGCTCATAGAAGTAACATGCCAGGACAATGGTGGCAGGCACCGTGTAGAGGACACTGAAGACACCAATGCGCACCATCAGCTTCTCCAGCTTCTCCGTCTTGGTGCCATCGTGCTTCATGATGGTGCGGATGCGAAACAAGGACACAAAGCCAGCCAGCAGGAAGGAAGTGCCAATGAAGAGATACACAAACAAGGGTGCCAGCACAAAGCCCCTCAGTGAGTCCACACTGTAGATACCTACGTAACACACCCCACTGAGTACATCCCCATCCACCTGCCCCATGGCCAAGATGGTGATGGTTTTGACAGCGGGCACAGCCCAGGCAGCCAGGTGGAAATACTGGGAGTTGGCCTCTATGGCCTCGTGGCCCCACTTCATGCCTGCAGCCAGGAACCAGGTGAGGGACAGAATGACCCACCAGATGGAGCTGGCCATGCCGAAGAAGTAGAGGATCATGAAGAGGATGGTGCAGCCTTCTTTCTTGGTGCCTTGGGCCACAGTGCGGTAGCCATCCTCAGAGAAGCGCTCCAGACACACCACCCGCTCCTCCAGCAGGAAGCCTGCGGCGTAGGCCACTGCCACCATGAAGTAGCAGCCCGAGAGGAAGATGATGGGCCGCTCCGGGTAGCTGAAACGGCGCATGTCTACCAGGTAGGTGAGCACGGTGAAGAGGGTGGAGGCGCAGCAGAGCACGGACCACACACCCACCCACAGCCGGGCAAATCGCACCTCCGCCTCCTTGAAGTACATGAGCCCGTTGGGCCGGGCTGGCTCACAGGGGGCCCCGCAGTCCCGCTCCCCCAGGAACCGGTAGCCCAAGTAAGAGGGCACTTTGAGCTGCCGCGGGCAGGAGAAGGAGAAACCAGAGGGCGGCTGTGGTGGGGTGAGAAAGTCAGGGAGGTAGCCAGCCGTGGGGTGGGCAGTGGCTCCCCCCCGGCCGCGCCGACCGCCAGGACCCTGGTGGGCGATCTGACGTGTTCTGCCCCACGCAGATCTCACCCGCACCGTGGACGGGGAAGTTCTCGCAGCGGAGCCGCTCTGGCCACTGGAAGCCGAACTTGTTCATGAGCGCCTCGCAGCCCTGGCGGGCCCGCTCGCAGAGGGAGCGGCAGGGCGGGA